>NW_026652333.1:385903-417051 GCF_009828535.3 Hylobates moloch
AAAAAAAAAAAAAAAAAAAAAATTAGCTGAGCATGGTGGCAGGTGCCCCTAATCCCAGCTACTCGAGAGGCTGAGGCAGGAGAATTGCTTGAACCCAGGAGACAGAGATCACGGTGAGCGGTAATTGTGCCATTGCACTTCAACCTGGTGACAAGAGCAAAACTCCATCTCAAAAAAAAAAAAATCCTCTAGAGGGATTTGTTTGTTATTTATTTTATTATGTATTTATATTTTAGCCCCAGAGAGGCAGAATGGCAGAAAGAGCTCTGGGCCTCAAAGAGAGTCAGAAAACCTGTTCGATTAGCTGGGCGTGGTGACACATGCCTGTGGTCCCAGCTACTTGGGAGGCTGAGGTGGGAGGATAGCTTGAGCCTGGGAGTTGGGAAGCTACAGTGAGCCATGATCACACCACTGCACTCCAGCCTGGGTGACAGAGTGAGATCTTGTCTCTAAAAATAAATTAAAAGAAAAAAACCTGGAAGAAAGAAGAGAAGGAAGATTGATGGGGAGGGAGAAAAGGGATGACTGTGTACTGTGCACTAGCTCTGGGCCCGGCACCTTACATACATTAACTGATGTCTATCCTCAGAGTAATGCTGTAAGAATGGTGTTGGTGCTCCATTTACTGAAAAGAAAATGAAGCTTCCATAAGTTAAGTGTCTCCTCACAATACCACAACCCCCCAAAAAGCAACTAAAACAACAACAAAAAACAGGACTTGAATTTTCTGACTTGTCAAAGGACTTTCCATTGTTCCAAGATTGTTGTGTAAATTAAACAGATGCAAAAACTGTTTACTAAATGCTACTGAAGAGTGACAGAACATCATGACGGTGATGCCAGGACCTGCAACACAGGTTCACTAAGAATTTTTGAGTCTCCCTGGAGGTCAGCCAGCTGTGTATTCTCAGGCTGGATGAAGGCCCTAGAACTGCCTTGTGAGAAGTCCACTCAGCAGGGCAGTAGCTGCCATTCCCTGAGACATCTACATTCCGTTTAGAGAAATCTTCCCAGAAAGGCCAAATGTGTGTCTTTCTCCCTTTAAAATATCTTTATTCACATGCATTTCTAAGGTTGCCCCTCAGTTTCTTCCATATCATTTTCACCTTTTTACCCTTCTTGGCAGCACATAAAGCATAACTTAAGTGGGTAGAGACAAAGAGAAACTTGTCTGGATAGGCCTTCGTATATACTGATAGGGATTATATACCCCACCACCACATTTGTAAATAGGCTAAGAATCACCCTTGATCCTTCCTCTCACTACATCAGATCTTAGTGGTTCTACTTCAGACCCGCCCTTCGACTACTCCCCTTTCCTCTCTGTTCTTACGGCCACTGCCTTACTTAAGGTCTCCTTATTTCTCACCTGCAATTGCGCCCTAACTCATCTTTTTGGTCTGTTCCCCACAGGCTGCTGCTTTGGTCCTGTGCACCTTCCCTTCATAATTACTTAAGTGAGCTGCTAGTATTACTTACTCCAGGTCCAGGCAGCTTCCTAGCCCTCACCAAGAACGCATGACACTGCCAAGTTGACCAGCTTGAGTGTGGCAGCAAGCCCACTGCCCCCTTGAGTCCTAAAACGATAAGGTGCAGCGAAGTGTGTATCTGTTGTGGGTTGCACTGTGTTGCCTCCAAAAAAGATATGTTGAAGTCCTAGGCCACAGTATCTGTGAATGTGACCTTATTTGGAAATAGTCTTTGCAGATAGAATCAAGTTAAGATGAAGTCAGCAAGGTGGGCCTTAATCCAAGATAACTCACGTCCTTAAAGAAGAGAAGAGAACCTGAGGGAGACACAGGGAGAAGGTCATGTGATGATGGAGGCAGAGATTGGGGCGACACAGCCACAAGCCAAGGAATGCCAAGGCTGGCCAGCAACACTAGAAGCTGAGCAAAAGCATGGAAAAGAATCTCCCCAGCCTTCAGAAGGAGCATGGTCCTGATGCTGATGCTGATTTTGAATCCTAGCCTTCGGAATTGTGAGAGAACACATTTCTGTTGTTTTAAGCCACCAGTTTACAGCAATTTGTTAAGGCAGCCCTAGGAAATGAATTATAGTATCTAAAGAAAGGTGGGAAGGGCTGACCACCAAGATGAAAGAAGCCTTCGTGCCCAAATTCCTCTACTTCACGAAGTTGCCTTTGGTAGTTTCGTATATATACTCTGTAAGAAGCTAGTGGTTTCAGAATTATGGTTCTAAAGAACAAATGTGATTTTGTTAAAAATCTCCACTTTCTGTAGGACAAATTCCAAGCAAGCCCTTAGTGTGCCATGTAAGCCCTCTCAAGTCTGGCCCCAACCTACCTGTCCCATGTACTCATGTACTCATGATCATCTTCCCCCTCCACCTCCCTGCCTGCATGCTGACCTCCAGCCATCACTCTGCCCTGGAGTCCAGCGACTGATTCTCACGCACAGTAGACAACAGGCATGGTCAAGGCAACCATCCAGGGTGGCCCTGGATGTCCATTATAACGAGCAAAACCACAAGGTCCTTACTCTAGAACATCAGTCCCCAACCTTTTTGGCACCAGGGACAGGTTTTGTGGAAGACAATTTTTCCATGACGGTCGTAGGAGTGGAATGGTTTCAGGTTGAAACTGTTCCACCTCACATCATCAGGCATTAGATTATAACAAGGAGCACATCACCTAGGTCCCTCACATGTGCAGTTCATAACAGTGTTCGTGCTCCTATGAGAATCTAATGCCGCCACTGATCTGACAGGAGACAGAGCTCAGGCAGTAATGCTCACTCATCCACGCTTACTTCCTGCTGTGCATCCCAGTTCCTAAAAGGCCACAGACCGTATTGCCCAGGGGTTGGGGACCCCTGCTCTAGAAGACCAGAAGTTTGGGCAATTCTGAAGCAGGCAGAAGGACCTGCAGCTTTGGGCACAGAAATCACAGGAGTTTACCATATAAAAAGCATAAAGCATAATTTGGTGGGTATCTCCGGCACTATATATAAGGCAATCTCAGTTGGTGTTACAGGCAATGTTATGGTTTAAACGTGTCTTCCAAAGTTCATGTGCTGAAAACTCAATCCCCAATGTAACAGTGCTGAAAGGTAGAAAAAGGGGGAACCTTTAAGAAGCGACTAGGTCATGAGGACTCTGCCCTCATGAATATATGGATGCTGTTATTGCGGGAGTGCGTTTGTTTTAAAAGTGAGTGTGGCCCTCTCTTGCTATCTCTCACACACTTCCTCACTCTTTCTCGTGCACGCTCTTGCCATGTGATGCCTTCTGCCGTGTTGAAGCAGCAAGAAGGCCCTCACTAGATGCAGCCCCTCGATCATGAACTTCCCAGCCTCCGGGACCAGGAGAAATAAAATTCCTTTTCATTATAAATTACCCAGTCTATGGTATTCAGCTATAGCAAACCAAATGGACTGCAACACTCAGCAATGTTATTTTCTCTCTTAATTCACTTTGAACTTTCATCACAAAATAAATAATTGAGTCCTGTGCTTGGCTCTGTGCTAAGTTCAAGAACACACAGAAGAGCATCTAAGGGATGGTCACATTCATAAATCAAATCAGTTCAGTCTAGTTGGGAAAAGAATTACCATGCATCAATCTGAGCATAATACAAGGCAACAAAAGAAATTTTAGGGTTTCATTTTTACAACTGAAAGAGGTCAGAGAAGAGAAAAGATCTGTGTGCACTGGTCAGGAAAGGTTCCGTGGAGGAACAGGAACTTGGGCCGAGCCTGGAGGAAGCAGAGGACTCAGCCACTGGGAGGAGGGGGACTTTCCAGGGACAACACAAATGAAGAAACAGAAGCATAAAGGAGCAGCTGTCACTACTGCTGTGAAAAACCTTGTGTTTACAGCACCATTCTTTGTTTTTTAAGAGACAGAATCTTGCTTTGTCACCCTGGCTGTTACAATGGCATCATAGCTCACTGCAGCTTCAAACTCCTGGGCTCAAGCCATCGTCCTGCCTCAGCCTCCCGAAGTGCTGGGATTAGGCGAGAACACCATCCTTGATTATGCTAGTGCACAAAATGGGGCCCCCAAAACAGCAGCATCAGCAACACCAGGAAACTTGTTAGAAATGCAAAGTCTTGGCTGGGCGCAGTGGCTCATGCCTGTAATCCCAGCACTTTGGGAGGCTGAGGCAGGCAAATCACGAGGTCAGTGACCCCCATCTCTATTAACACAGTGAAACCCCGTCTCTACTAAAAAGAAAAAAAAAATACAAAAAATACAAAAAATTAGCCATATGTGGTGGCACACCACCTGTAGTTCCAGCTAATCGGGAGGCAGGAGAGTCGCTTGAACCCAGGAGGCGGAGATCACGCCATTGCACTGCAATGTCTTGGGCCCCACCCCAAACCTGCTAAATGAGATGCTCTGGGCATGGGGGTGGGGCCCAGCAACCTGTGCTTTAACAAGTCCTCCCGTAGATTTTGGGGCTGGCTAAGGCTTTTGAGAACCACTGCTTTAGTGAGAAGACTTATAAATAAGTTTATAATTATTCCTACAGAAGAAACATTGAAATAATCTCCAACTAGATTTCATTTAGCTCTTGATATAACCCAAATGGAGGTCCACATGAAGGCAAAGTCAGTTTATGGACATACATACCCCCCAACACACACACAGACCAAATCAGCCACCTGACTGCCAGGAAGCAACTGTTAATACGCATCTGAAGGATATTTGGAAAAATTCATTATTTAAGGAAGCAACACAGGTCTGATGCCATGGTTCTATGGGACAAGAAATCTTCTGTACTACTGATAAAGAAAGTGACTTAATTGTGGTTATCTAGGACCCTGAAATAATAATGGGAGTACAGATGCAACTACCCCACCCCCACCCCACCTCCAACACTCCATCATCTTTCAGTGATCATTTTGTGGCACGTTCTCCTATCTCCTATGCTCCCATCCTGGAGATGAGAGGTACATGCTCTTGTATTTCAAGCTCTTGTATCTGAGAACCTCCAGTAATTCCCAGCTTCCACCACTCCTGCCAAATGAAGGCTGGATTTATTTTGATTTGTGTTGGCTCTGCAGCCCCTTGTTAAGTAAACTAGAACTCCGTGTCTGGCCAATGCATTCACGAAGAGAAAAATAGAAGGAATCAAAGTGAATTATAGGGAGAGAGGGAGGGGGAAGTTCCCTGGAAGTCTAAAAGTAGGAACCAAGGATGGTATTTTTGGCTTGGGACTTTCTGTACCACATGAAATTATGAGAATGACTTAATTGCTCCTGTGCATTCGAAACCTGAGTGAGACCATAATGGCTGGGTTACGCCCAGACTGACTGGAACAGGAGTTAGACAGGGTGGCCTCCTGCCAGCTAAACCTGCTCTGCAAACACAAGTGACTGCATCATTCATGTTTTCAGGCCTGGGCTGAGTCTGATGATGGCCGGTGTTGCTCTTCTTCCTCAATCTCCCTGGACTAGACAGGGCAGAGTATGTTACAGAGGACTGTCATCTTAGGGGTAGCCAGAGGGGCAGAGGTGGGCTCCAGAATCCTTTCTCTACCTCGCTGTGTGCACTTAGGCAGCCACTTAAACCATTCTCTGCACCCTAGTTTCCTCATCCCCTGAATAAGAATGACAACTATGTGCCTTAACTATTTCACACAATGCTGGAGAGAATAAACTGAGAAAATAGATTCAAAGAATTTCTGAGAAGTGAAGATTGTTATACCACTGAGAGTTATTCCTGGACTCTCTTGTTTTCACACAGTATCTTTTGCATCCCTCCTTCCCACATCCTGTGATGGATACCTATTGAGTTGCCTGCCCTGATTCCCTCTCTGCAGGAGGTAGCAGCCATGATGGCTAATGTCACCCTGCCACCTGGTCACAGGAGAAGGCCTCTGACCCAAGCCAGACCAAGTGATCTCACTCCCAGAAATGGTATAATGGAAAGATTTAGGGAATAAGTGGTCAGTGGCTTAGGCTCATTATATAACCCAGTGATTTTCACTCCAGGGCAGCTTCGCTCTCCAGGGGACATTTGGCAGAATATGGATTCATTCTTGGTGGTCAGACTGAGGAGGGGGTACTACTGGCATCTAGTGGGTGGATACCAGGGATGTTGCTAAACATCCTCCTATGCACAGGACAAAGCCCCACAACAAATAACTCTCTGGCCTAAAATGTCAGTAGTGCCCATGTTGAAAAACCCTGGCTTAGCTGACTGCTGGAGGTGGAGGGGCTGAGGAGGAGGAGGCAGCTTCCATCTAGCTCCAGCCAATTGTTATCACAGGTGGGGTGGCAGGGGAAATGAGGCCTCAAGGTTGCCTGGTCTGATTTTTCTAGAGAAGCTGGAAATCTGGATTTCCATGAGTAATCTTTTGATTTTTAAGCACCAGCTCAATTTTTAATAAATGTATGGTCCAAATAAATACCTCTCCAGGCCTCATGAAGCCTGGGGGCCACCAGCTTACAGTTTCTATTGGGGAGAGAAGACCCAAAGTCTCCTTTACTTGAGCTCTTTGAAGCTATCTGGCTTCTCCCCTTCCTTGGATGTTGTGAGGCAACAGACCATGACTTCTTTAAGTAAGTTCTCTGTGTTGCCTAAACAATGGCTTCCATTACATGTGCCCCCAAAAGCCTTAACTAGACACAACTCCTACCTGTTTCTCTACCACTCACTTCTTCAGCTTCATCTTTTGACCTGATTGCCATCCCCATCCACATAAAACATTTTAATCTCAGAATTGGAAGGGGTCTTAGGAAAGGTCTAGTAGTTAGGTGGGCAGGGGAGAGTATTAGGAAAAATAGCTAATGCATGCTGGGCTTAATACCTAGGTGATGGGTTGATAGGTGAAGCAAACCACTATGGCACACGTTTACCTACGTAACAAACCTGTACACCTTGCACATGTACCCTAGAACTAAAAATTAAAAAAAAAAAAAGTCTAGTACTGATCTGCCAAGAAATAACATTGGGTAAGTTACTTAACCTCTCTGTGCCTCAGTTTCCTCATTTGTAAAACAGACATGATACTCATACCACTTCATCAGACTGTGAGGAAGATTGAATGAGCTCTTATATGTGCAAGGATTAGTTAAAATGATCACATTAATCTCTTCCTTGAATTCTTTGCCTTTGGAAATAATGCCCCAATGCTGCTGCTGTTGCTGTTAATAAAAATATTAAAATAAGCACACTTAGATTAAGACTGGTGTTTGTATTTGTCTGAGGCTTAGCATAAAAACTTGCAAAGGTGGAATTTGAGCACTAACTCGAACTTTCTCAGTGACAAATAAGCTGCGACCCATCAGCTTACTCAAACACGTTTTTGTAACATTTTGTAGACACTGAGGAATACTTTTGCATTGAGGCATCCGTGGGCCAACAAGTACCAGAGTGGTTTGGCTCGTGGTAATTCTGAGAAGGAGCCTGAGCAGCAGGAGACAGAGCAAGTAAGGAAAGGGCAGCTGTCAAACCATCAAACCTCCACTTGCAAAAACCGAAAAAGCATACAAGAAATTCTTGGGCTAGAGTGCAACAATCTCTCACCATCTGAAGAATTTAGGGTATCCAGGTTTATGGCTAATCTAACCTGCCACAAGGGCTGTGGCTTTCTTTGCTGAAGCCAAATCATTCTGGCCTGAATTCTTGCCAATACCACTTGACCCTCATAAAAGTCCTTGACAGGAGAGTGGATGCCATTTTTCCCTCGGCTTTGAAAAGCTTCCTTGCCGGCACCCATTACAAAGAGAATAGGGTCTGCTCTCCAGACTGGAGGCCAAAATGCTAATTAACTCATACCCAAGTCTGCCAAAAAAATTTGTGGGCAGCACTCTTTCTTCCCAGCAGTCACTATTATAGCAGTATTACAGAGAGAAGAGAAAGAAAGAAAACAAATGGAAATGAATAAAAGCCAGAAAGAATTCTGATATTAAGACCAAATGACTGTATACGCTTTTTTACATTTGTCTTTCCTACATTATTTATTTTTTATTGTTTGGAAGTCTGATCACTTCTTGCCCATATAAACTGGTCTTTCAATTATAAAATTTATCTTGTCATGTATGGATTAGATATCAATCCTCTTGCTTTCCATAGCGAACTTCACAGAGGATTTATGTGAGGTCTACGGGATCCGTTAGCAAGTCTTTCAAAATATTTCTATGAAAGCACTGTGCTTTGTAAGGAAGATATCACACAAAGCAAATAATGCAACTATAGTAGGGAAATAAATCTGGAATCCATCCAAGTACCTGTGAAAGTTGGTATTAGTAAGATACCACTCCTAAATGTAAATAACTTCCCATGGTCTTATCAGCAGCAGAGCTAAATAAGTAACCTCACTAGCCCAGGAATACTCTAGAGTATTAAGCTGTCTTCTTGCTAGGAATAGCTTCCTCCCTAGGCAGAGAAAAAAGCTCATCTGATGTTTGTACATGCCAAAAGGGGCATGTACATTCCAATCTTTATCCATCTATCTATCATCCATCCATCTACTCGATAAATATTGAGTGCCAATTAATGGTCCAGATACTTTGCTATAAGTTGGCAGACAGAGATGAACAAAGCACACACATCACCTGCCCTCATAGAGCTTACAGTCCAATAAGGCAAACAGAGAAGTAAACAAGCAATGTTAACAGTCTGATAAGAGCTGTGTATGGTAAGACATACCCTTTTCTCCTTCCTCCCTAAAGAAACCTGGAACAAGGTGCTGAAACAAGGTGCTGAAAGCTGGTAACTAAGTAGAATTTAATCTGGCATGAGTCATGATAACATGTAGGATGCTTAGGGTAAACTCTAAACTCACAATCACTATGGGCAACGCAACAGAGAAAGTGATTTGGGAAGACAGCAGCAACAAGAGACTTCCATAAAGAAGGCTCTTGTGGTAGCATACGCAAGATGACCACTTGGAGCAGCTTCCAGCCCTGGAAAACAGCAGGCCAAACCTAGGACGACTATACAAACTGTTATCAGAGGGACAGTGCTGATAGTTTCAGTTTCAGGACTGCCCCATATTAGTCTGGAAGTCTGGGTACAGGTAGAATTTCTGTTCTTCGGAGCAGTAAACCCTGTGTAAGAAAGGGAGGCAGAACTGGGGGACAGATTTAGGAGAACAAATTGTCTGGCTTGTCAGGGCCTAGGGGTGCTAAAGATGAGCAATGGAAGAAAAGATGGAGAGAATGCTGGTGTGACAGAGTGAGGGCGTGAAACAGGAACTTTTTTCAGTCCTTCATGTGGGCTAATTCAATATTTACGATTGAGCCACATAACCTCATAAGGCAGGCACGATTATTGTCACGTCCATTCTACAGATGTGGAAACTGAGGTAGAAAGTTATGAAATTTGTTTCAAGGTAGCTAGTAAGTCATAGAGCCAGAATTCAAACGCATTCAGCCTGGTTCTCTAGTTCAGCGGGGCAGAAGAGTTTAGATCTGCCTAAGTAGGAAACGGGGAGTCACCGAGGATATTTAAGCAAGACACTGTGTAATTACAATTGCGATTTCATGAGTGCATGTGGTCACCACATGTAGGACGAACCAGAGGGGAAATGGAAGATAAATGGCATTTAATGAACACCTCTGGTATACCCAGGCCTCTCCAGCCATTATCTTATAATCCTACCTCATTACCCAACAATCACTCTAGAAGAGGCAGACATGGAGGTCCCATCTTCCTAGTGCTGGAACTAAGTCTCAAAATGCTTCAATGTCTTGCCCATACACTCCTGTATGCAATAGAATTGAGCCCAACGGAGACTACCATGAAAGCCCCTGCTTTTCCCACCACACTGTCCTGGAAATGCTAGACACAACAAACTAGGTAGTGGTTTTTATAATTGTCAAAGCGAGTGGTTATGAGAACTAGAGGACTAAAGCAAGGTAGACTTGATAACTGATCGGACATGAAAATCATACAACAGATTAAAACCAAAAAACAAAAAAGACTTCAAAATTGTGAGTCTAGAAGACTTGCATTGCCAGTCATAGACATTCAGAAGTTACAAAAGAGGAAGATGTTTTTGTTTTACTGGAGTTTGGGGGTAGGGAGTAGTAGAAGCCTACCAGAATGTTGACTAAAAATACTAACATTTATTGAGTACTTACTGTTTGCCAGGCAGTGTACTAAGGACTTTACGTGCACAAATTAATTTAATCCTCACAAAACTCTTTGAGACAGATGTTGTTATTATCCCCATTTTAAAGATGAGGAAAATGAGAAAGTCACTCAAGATTACACAAAGAGTAAATTGCAAAGCTAGACTTGAACTCAGGTCTATCTGACTTCCTGTCTTATAGAAACTGGGCATTTTAAGCCTCAGAGAAGACATGACAGTGGGTTAAAAAGACTTGCATGACTGGCTCATGCTAGAGAAGCAGAACCAGTACGAATGGGTAAGTGTCATTTTAAAATACATTTTAGTGGCTGGGTGTGGTGGCTCACGCCTGTAATCCTAGCACTTTGGGAGGCCAAGGCAGGTGTATCACTTGAGGTCAGGAGTTTGAAACCAGCCTGGCCAACATGGTGAAACCCCGTCTTTACTAAAAATACAAAAAAATTAGCCTGGCATGGTGACAGGCACCTGTAATCTCAGCTACTTGGGAGGCTGAGGCAGGAGAACTGCTTGAACCCAGAGGCCGGAGGTTGCAGTGAGCTGAGATCGCGCCATTGCACTCTAGCCTGGGTGACAGAGCAAGTCTCCATCTCAAAAAACGAAAAAAAAAGAAAATTTAGCTCAAACATGAAGTTTCTGTGATAACTTTTCTGTATTCCACCTTCAAAAGAAAATAAATGCATGATGTGAAATTATTTTTTAAAAATAAAATAAAATAATGCAATTGCCCTGACATTTCTAGTAAGTTTAGCTGCTCAAAAATAAGCAGGCTTGGAAGTTTTAGCCAGAGCTATCAGGCAAGAGAAAGAAAGAAAAGGCATCAAGATAGGAAAAGAAGAAGTCAAACTATCTTTTTTTTTTTTTTTTTTTTTGCTGATGATATGATTCTACACCTAGAAAACCCCAGAGATAGCTAGGCACGATGGCTCATGCCTGTGATCCCAGCACTTCGGGAGGCCGAGGCAGGCGGATCACCTGAGGTCAGGAGTTTGAGACCAGCCTGACCAACATGGATAAACCCTATCTCTACTAAAAATACAAAATTAGCTGGGCATGGTGGCATATGCCTGTAATCCCAGCTACTTGGGAGGTTGAGGCAGGAGAATCACTTTAACACGGAGGCAGAGGGTGCGGTGAGCTGAGACCGTGCCATTGCACTCCAGCCTGGGCAACAAGAGCGAAACTCCGTCTCAAAGCAAACAAACAAACAAACACTCTAGAGACTCCTCCACCTCGAACTGACAAGTGACTTCAGTAAAGTTCAGGATACAATATCGACATACAAAAATCAGTAGCATTTCTATACACCAATGACATCCAAGTTCTGAGCCAAATCAAGAATGCAATCCCATTTACAATAGCAAAAAAACTAAAATACTTAGGAATACATCTAACCAAGGAGGTGAAAGATAACTACAAGAACTACAAAACACTGTTGAAAGAAATCATAGATGACACAAACGAATGGAAAAAACATTCCATGCTCATCCACTGGAAGAATCAATATCGTTAAAATGGCCATACTGCCCAAAGCAATCTGCAGATTCTATGCTATTTCTATTAAACAACCAATGTCATTTTTCACACAACTAAAAAAACCTATTCCAAAATTCCTATGAAACCAAAAAAGGGCCCAAATACAAAAGCAATCCTAAGCAAAAAAAGAATAAAGCCAGAGACATCACATTAGCTGACTTTAAACTATAGTATAAGGGTACAATAACAAAAACAGCATGGTACTAGTACAAAAATAGACACATTGACCAATATTCTGTTCTCTGTTCTGTTCAATAGAGAACCCAGAAATAAAGCTGCACACCTATAACCATCCGATCCTTCAACAAAGTTGACAAAAATAAGCAATGTGAAAAGAACTTCCTATTCAATAAATGGTGCTACGGTGCCTGGCTAGCCATATGCAGAAGAATAAAACTTGACCCTACCTTTCACCATATACAAAAATTAACCCAAGATGGATTAAAGATTTAAATGTAAGACCTCAAACTATAAGAATAATAGAAGACAACCTAGGAAACACCACTCTGGATATCAATCTTTGGAAAGAATCTATGATTAAGTCCTCAAAACAACTGCAACAAAAACAAAAATTGACAAGTGGAACCTGATTAAACTAAAGAGCTTCTGTACAGCAAAAGAAGCTATTAACAAAGTAAAAAGACAACCTACAGAATAGGAGAAAATATTCACAAACTATGCATCTGACAGAAGTCTAATATCCAGAATCTTTAAGGAACTTTAACAATTGAACAAGCAAAAAACAAACGATCCCATTAAAAAGTAGGCAAAAGACATGAACAGATACTTCTCAAAACAAGACATACAAACTGTTAAAAAAGTGAAAAAATGCTCAACATCACTAATTATTATAGAAATGCAAATCAAAACCACAATGAGATACAATCTCACACCAGTCAGAATGGTTATTAGAAAGTCAAAAAGCAACAGATGGTGGTAAGGCTGAGGAGAAAAGAGAACAATTACACACTGTAGGTGGGAATGTAAGTTAGTTCAACCACTGTGGAAAGCAGCTGGGAGATTTCTCAAAGAGCGTAAAACAGAACTACCATTCAACTCAGCAATCCCATTACTGCGTATACATCGAAAAGAAAATAAATTATTCTACCAAAACGACACACATACTTGTATGTTTACCACAGCACTACTCACAATAGCAAAGACATGGAATCAACCTAGGTGCCCATCAACAGTGAATTGGATAAAGGAAATGTGGTACATATATACCATGGAGTACTATGCAGCCATAAAGAAGAGCGAAATCACGTCCTTTGAAGAAGCATGGATGAAACTGGGGGCTATTATCATAAGCAAATTAATGCAGGAACAGAAATTCAAATACCCTATGTTCTCACTTAAAAGTAGGAGCTAAACATTGGGTACTCATGGACATAAAGATGGCACCAATAGACATGGGGACTACTAGAGGCAGGATGGAGGGAGGTGGGTAAGAATTGAAAAACTAGCTATACCCCATCTCTATAAAAAAATACAAAAATTTGCCAGGAGGCTATGTGGGAGGCTGACCTGAGAGAATCTCTTGAGCCCGGGAGGTTGAGGTTATGGTGAGCCGAGATCACACCACTGCACTCCAGCCTGGGTGACAGAGTGAGACCCTGCCTCAAAAAAAGAAAAGAAAAGAAAAACTGGCAGGGCGTGGTGGCAGGCGCCTGTAATCCCAGTACTTTGGGGAAGCCAAGGCAGGCGGATCACCTGAGGTCAGGAATTGGAGACCAGCATGGCCAACATGGCAAAACCCTGTCTTTACAGAAGTACAAAAAAATTAGCTGGGTGTGGTGGTGGGCACCTGTAATCCCAGCTACTTGGGAGGCTGAGGCAGGATAATTGTTTGGACCTGGGAGGTGGAGGTTGCAGTGAGCCAAGTTCACACCACTGCACTCCAGCCTGGGCAACAGAGTGAGACCCTGTCTCGAAAATAAAAAAAAAAAAAAAAGAAAGAAAAGAAAAACTAACTATTGGATATTATGCTCAGTACCTGGATGACAGTACCCCAAACCTCAGCATCACACAATATACCCAAGTAACAAATCTGCACATGTACCCCTTGAATCTAAAGTAAAAGATAATGTGTTTTATGTCACCTTTACAACGTAAGAAACTGTCACCATGAAACTGTATCTATACTTACAAATTGCTCTGAAAATTTTGACCTTAAAAGCTATTTTTTAATTTTGAAAAGTAAAATTAAAGGTAAAAAAGAAACCCACAGCATTTTTCACTATAAAAGATCAAATCTTTTGTGGTTAAACAATCCAGATCATATGAGTGTTAGTCAAGTGTTTTTCAAGTTCAAAGTGCTTACCTAGCATGTGTAAGAAGGAAGCCATGAGAGCCAGCAATGGGCTGAAAGGAAATTGTCCTGCTTACCTGGCTATTTTAAAAGCATAAGTGGCTCTGTCAGAGGGAAAGTGAAATCTAATAGAGTCCTGACCCAGTTTGTATTGATTCTAAAAAGCACATTGGGAAAAAGAAAAAGGTACATGGGTTTTGAGTTTGTTGTTTTTTTCCATTTAACATATCTTAAACCAGAATATGTCTTACAACAGAAGACATGTCTTAATTTAGTTAGCAATATTTTTCTTTTTTAAAGGTATATAAAAAATGGTGTTTTTTGGCCGGGCGCAGTGGGTCACGCCTATAATCCCAGCACTTTGGGAGGCCGAGGCGGGAGGATCACGAAGTCAGACCAAGACCATCCTGGCTAACACGGTGAAGCTCCGTCTCTACTAAAAATACAAAAAATACAAAAAAAAAAAAAAAAAAAAAACAGCCTAGTATGGTGGCGGGCACCTGTAGTCCCGACTACTCAGGAGGCTGACGCAGGAGAATGGTGTGAACCCAGGAAGCGGAGCTTGCAGTGGGCCGAGATCGTACCACTGCACTCCAGCCTGGGTGACAGAGCAAGACTCCATCTCAAAAAAAAAAAAAAAAAAAAGGTGCTTTTTGAAAAATCAATGACAACCAAAAATGGAAATAAGATTGACAGAAAAGAAACATCTGTTTCTAAAACCAAACCAAGTCAATGGTTTTGAGGAAATATGGTAATTTCTGAACATGAAACATAAGAAGGGAATTAACATTCAGATTTAAAATTAAGGGTGATATGGGCCGGGCACAGTGGCTCACACCTGTAATCCTAGCACTTTGGGAGGCCGAGGCAGGAGATCACAAGGTCAGGAGATCGAGACCATCCTGGTTAACATGGTGAAACCCCATCTCTACTAAAAATACACAAAAAAATAGCCAGGCACGGTGGCGGGCACCTGTAGTCCCAGCTACTCAGGAGGCTGAGGCAGGAGAATGGCATGACCCCGGGAGGTGGAGCTTGCAGTGAGCCGAGATCGTGCCACTGCACTCCAGCCTGGGCGACAGAGCGAGACTCCATCTCAAAAAAGAAAAAAATAATTAAGGGTGATATGGAGAACGGCTGTGTGCATTTGTCTGATGACTGCACTGATGTTGCTTTGTGCTGCTGGGCCCCAGCACACTGGAGGGCAGGGGGGCCTGGAAGTTAAGGGAAAACAGCAGGCTTGGGACAAAGAGTGCAGCCAGAGAGGGGTCTGGCTGCCCATAAAGAGCCCCTGGGGAGCTGTCACCTTATATTATTACTAGAGCTTGTGGGATGTGTGTTCTGAGTTTGAAGCAGCAAAGACCCTTCATGAACCCACAGTGACTTCTCCAGCTCCACGGAGAGAAAGCCACCAAAGGCAGGAAATAAAAAACAAAAACAACAAAAAAAATGGAATCCTCGAGAAAGCTGAGGTTCAAGATCTAATCTGGGCAAAGTGAGGGATCTTCCCTTGTGCCCTCCGTTCTCAAGAGCAGGACCCACTTTGGCCACAAATCATAAATAAGAAAAGAAGGCTCAGCCGACAGAACGTGAGACAAGTATATATATCCGTGTGGGTAGCGAGGCAGAGTGAACGACACCTAAACTGTTAGAAAACCCAGACTCTAATTAATTATATTCTGCAATGTCCTAGGTCTGCAAGCATCCGAAAGTGCAAGCATCAGTCATATCCGTTAAGAGAGAATATGTTTTTTAATTAAAAAAAAGAGAATATTCAAAAGAAAATCAATGACACTATTGGAAAGGGGGCCCCCCCTTGCCTATGAGCAACACATGTCTGTGGAGAGCCTTGTGCTAAACCACCCAGAAATGATCTGCTTCTGGGTCTGGGTCTTAAAAGAAAAAAATCAGGCTGTCTTTGGAGTTGGGCAGGTTCTGGGGATCAGTCGGGGATGCTAGAGTATCTGGGTTGGCTCAAGGGGAGGAAAAAGCAGAGAAGCAGCACACCTCAGAGATGCTGCCAGATAGAGCTCCTCAAGTTCAAGGTGACATTCTTCTCCATGAAGCCCAGGTAGGAGAAAGAGCTGTGTCTCACCGTATTTATCCCCATCCCAAGCCCCTCACACAGAGGGCAGCATACAGCAGGGCCTGAGAATTATTGGTTGGATGAATGCTCAAGTGCTGCACCTGCTTCTTTCAGACTGAAGGGGACTTGAGGAGTAAAATTGAGCCTTATGTCCTAAAGACGTTAAAAGACTCCTAAAGGCCTTGCTTCTATCAGGGAGTAATTAAGACATAAAGAAAAATCCAGATAGTCTCAACTACATTTCCCATTTACAAAACTTCAAGTAATAGTTGGATTTGTTTTTACTTTTAGCATTCTAAGGCTTTTTAGAAAAAAAAAAAGCCTTTTGGCTGAAGAACTATCTTTCCTTCAGTAGGGTTTAATGATCTAAATGAATTCAATTTTCCTTTTTTTTTTTTTTTTGAGACAGAATCTCGCTCTATTGCCAGGCTGGAGTGCAGTGGCACGATCTCGGCTGGCTGCAACCTCCAACTCCTGGGTTCGAGCGATTCTCCTGTCTCAGCCCTTCTGAGTAGCTATGACTACAGGCACCCGTCGCCATGCCCAGCTAATTGCTGTATTTTTAGTAGAGAGAGGGTTTCACCATGTTGGCCAGGATGGTCTCAATCTCTTGAACTCGTGATCCACCCACCTTGGCCTCCCAAAGTGCTGAGATTACAGGTGTGAGCCACCATGCCCGGCCAATTTTCCTTTTTAGTTAGGGGATAAAAGATCTCCAAATGGCATAACCAGGGATTTCGTGGAAGTGATCACAGCTTGACTGAAGGCCTTAAATTCCTGCACAGTGAGTCCCAGTCAGTAGGCTGTGACATCAGCTGACCAGCACCTATCTGCACCACAGGTTGAGATTATTTATATATTTCAACTCCAGATTTTATGGAGTTTGATAGTGCAATCCAATAACACATCTTTTAAACAATAAACACTAAAATGTATACATGTCCAATCATTTTGTTAGCTTTTTTCCATGAAGGAATACTAATATTATTTTTAAAAATTAATTTAGCATTTCTTCATTATCTTTTTAAAATTAAGTTAGTTAAGATTAAACCATTATTTCCTCCATCCACTGGCCCAGGCTTGGGGAATACTGCTGTGCTTGGTGAGCATAGGAGCAGGTGTCTATTTCCATGGCATCTGTAGTGCCCCATGTCAGCCCATGCAAGTCCTTGAACTCTAAATATCTGGCCTCCAGTGTCTGACCTGTCAAACGCAGGACATGGATTGACTCCCACAACCGCTTCCAGCTCTGACCCCCATGGCCTATTAACAGGGCTGTCCAGCGAATCAGAATGTGGAGCCATCAAGAATCTTCCCAAAGCACAAAAAGCAACAACTACAACATGTAAAGTAATGGAAACAGGAAGAGGGAGTCACCACACATTCTTCATGATCCTGAATTCTTTAAATACTAAAACTCTCATCAAACTCAAAGGTTCGGTTCCTCTTCCATTTGAGTACATTTGTATTATCAGATGCTTAAAGGAAAAAGAAAACAGAAAAAAACCCAGACAGCTATGTATTTCCCTGAAGACACAAATAATTCACACTTCTCTGGAAAAGCGCATAGTAGAATTAGTAGGGTGGGACAGGCACGGTGGCTCACGCCTGTAATCCCAGCACTCTGGGAGGCCGAGGCGGGCAGATGACGAGGTCAAGAGATCGAGACCATCCTGGCCAACATGGTGAAACCCCGTCTGTACTAAAATACAAAAAAAAATTAGCCAGGCGTGGTGGCGCATGCCTGCAATCCCAGCTACTGGGGAGGCTGAGGCAGGGAAATGCTTGAACCCAGGAGGTGGAGGTTTCAGTGAGCCGAGACTGTGCCACTGCACTCCAGCCTGGCAACAGAGCAAGACTCCGTCTCAAAAAAGAATTAGTTGGGTGGTCAGCCTGAACCCCTTTTTCAATTTAAAATCACAAGATGTTTTTCAATGTCATATCAACAAGTGATAACTGTTGATTTTTAAATTATTATTTTGAACCTAAATGTCTCCTAACCAATAGATTTACATTTTCATGATTTTACCATTCTATTTTTGTTGATGAACCTTGCTTTTGTGTTAAAATATGTACTGCTACTTGCATAATTTATAGCTATGCTTTAATTAAAGATGATGTATTCCTACATAAATTCTTCCCTTTGTCAATATGGTTAAAAGGACACTGGAAAAACAACTCGAAAGCAACCTGTTCAGAGTCTGCCTCTTATGGGCTGAGTGGCCAAGACCTGCCCCCCACTCTACTGTATGTAAAAAGGTTTTATAAAACAGCAAGTCAGGGAACCACTCAGGGAACAGTGGGGAGAATGTAGGACAATCCTGAGCACCAGGCTTCAGGCAATCAGGCACCTGCACCCCGAGGAATTGGAACCTAGGTGGGGCTTTTCAGGTGGGGTCGCAGTAGGGAAAGAGAACTGAAGAGGTAATGATACCATCTCCCTTTATGGGGAAGGCGTTTTCTCACTTGACTGTTTCACGGAGTGCACACCTCCATGCAGGAGTCTCCCGTGTAATCCTCCACCTTGTGTGGACCCAAGACTTTGCTTTCTATTCCCATGTACCCACCAGTGCAGCCATGGTTCACCGCTGGGCACTGCTAGCCTTGATGCCTGCTTACATCTCCATATACCTGCTTTTTAAAAGGCACTTTGTAACATTTTTCTTTTTCTTTTTTTGAGATGGGGTATCACTCTATAGCCCAGGCTGGAGTGCAGTGCCAGGCTCGACCTCCCAGGCTCAAGCAATCCTCTCACTTCAGCCTCCTGAGTAGCTGGGACCAGAAGTGCGCACCACCACATCTGGCTATTTTTATTATTATTATTATTTTTTATAGACACGGGGTCTCCCTATGTTTCCCGGGCTTGTCTCAAACTCCTGGCCTTAAGCAATTCTCCCTCCTCTGCCTCCAAAAGTATTGGGATTGCAGGTATGAGCCAGCACGCCCAGCCATTTATTTACTTTTTAAACATCATTGTTAAGTGGGCAGTGCAGGAGGGTGTAGTGTGATGGCAGAGAGACCAGTTAGGAACATCCTAAATCATCCTGAGCGAGAATTGCCTCTCCAGCTCGCTGAATTAGGAGGGCAGCTATAGAGCGGAGTAAAGCTGCAAGATTCGATGTATTTTTATAAGCAGAAATAACAAGACATGCTGACAACTTGTACGTGGAGGGGCTGAGGGAAGGAGTGAAGTTAAGGAAAGGCCAGGGTGGACTGCCATTTCCAGACATGTCTTGGGGAAGGCTGAGACTTCTCATCAGTGGGCAAAGGAATGTTTGCCACATCGACACCCTCTCCATCCCCAGCACTTCGGGAGCTATGTTAAAAGAGGAGATGGTGGGCCCAACAGCCTGGGCAGGAGTGTGGGGGCTTACCCTGCTGAAAGGAGGAAGCGGAGGAAAACACAAAGCTCCATGGGGCGGGGGGAGTTCCCCCTCTCAAAGGAGATGGGGCTGGGTGGCAGAGGTGTCAGCAGAGGGTGAGAGAAAGTTCACCCTGGGAGATTCACTGGGCAGCAAACGGGCTTGCAAAATGTGGCCTTTGCTCAAACCAAAGGTAGAATGTGGGAGTGGAGTAGTACATTTTCTTGCACTGGGGAAGTGGCCTTCTGCTTAGTCCCGTCTACCTCCCAGAGTGTGGACCAGAAGAGAGATTCTGCAGGAGGAAAGAGAACCTGATCCATCGCCAGGCTCAAACCTTCAAGACTTCTGAAAAGGAACCCACCTTCGTTGGGGTGGCAAATTGACCAGACAATGAACTTTCTGGCCCCTCTCCCAATACACGCTTGGTACTGGGAGAGGGGCCAGAAAGTTCATTTTTACAACCTCTATGAAACCCCAGCTGTGTTGTTGGTATCTCTTCATTTCATGAGACATAAATTAGTATTACTATACTTAGTATTTTATAATGACCAGTTATGGAAACTTAAAGGACATACGCAACTCCAGCTGTGCAGAGATGACCCTGATCAGAATACAGATGTTTTGATCAACCTGCTACACACAGCTGTTCTGTGCCGAGGGGACCTCACCAGCCCTCAACATATTGGGCAATCTGCAGAAGATTCTGGTATGGAGCATGCAAAGCCTATAGAGTTAAGCACTTAGGGCATGAGAGTAGGTCTCAGGGCTACTTCTATCCATATGTTTGAGAAAACTAAGGCAGGGGTGTGTCACCCTCTTAGACTCTGTGGGAGGGCATTATCATCACAATTTACAGACAAGGAAACTAGTTCAGAGACGTTAAGAAACTTTGCCCACAGCTAATCAGGACAGGGTTAGAATTTGAACCCAGCATCCTGTCAATGACACCACAGCTGCTTCACGAAGATGACTGTTGTCAACAGAAGGTAAGGAGAAGGACTCAAAATGGGTAACGTAAGTAATAATGAGAATATTATTCATGACAACAGTAACAATTAACATTGACTGAATGCTTACTGTTAACTTAGCAAATGTGTGTTGAGCTCCTCACTACATGCCAGACACTGCTGGAGGCACTGGGAAGACAGCTCCTCCATGGAGCTTACAATCTAGTAGAGACTCACGCCAAGTCCCATGAATTATTCCTCTTAATCCTCAAGCAACACTATGACGTAGATACTGTTCTAACCTATATTCAGTGTGAGAATCAGAGTGGTTAAAGGACTTACCTAACGTGCCATAGCTAGAAAGTGGTGTCGAGCTGGGGCCAGAGATCCTGAGAATCTTATGATCAATCCAGTTCATCAGGTACCCAATAGCAATCCTACATGTGCATTGTTGGAGGAAATTGGACCAAAGACTCAGAATGTAAACATTTTGGGTAGCCCCAAACCAAAAGAGATTTGACATCCATTCAAAAGCTGCAGGAATACTCTAAAGAACATTCTAGGACCTCTGAAAATCACAGGGCGGTGAGCAGCCCACCCAAACTTTCCCACAGTCTAGTGTGCCTTCCAAGTTCATGGTCTCATATGACTCCCCTATGAAAACTGCCAGCCGTCAAACGCTGGACAGGCCAACTTCCTGAATAACCACCACTTTTTGATTCTCTCCTAAGGTCTTTAAAAGAGCAAACCACAGCATTCTCACTTCCCAGAACCCTTTGCTGATTACAGCGTGAGATCAAATCCCCACGGAGAGGGCGGACTGGTATTTCAAACATGAAACACTGGAATGCAGATTAATAATTTACCAATGACTGTAAACAAATATTGTTCATGGAGGGAAAAAACTTCTCTCTTTTAAATGGGAACTCAGTCAGATTATCTCAGTACTTTAAGAAGCAAACTGCAAAATGCCTTCTTAGAATTCAATATTTATTAATGCTGATGCTTTATTTTTAAAGAATTAATCATTCCCAGCTTCAATATTCTGCTTCAGCATAAAGTTCACTTTATTCTGCATGTGGATTTCTGTATTCTCTGCCTAGATAAATTAATACATATTCCAGAGTCTGGGGCCACGGTCAATGAAAAACCACAGCAAATTCCTAAGCAGTAATAGATATTCCACATGGCTTGAAATGGCTGAAGGAGAATTTTTTTTAAGGTTAAGAATCAAAGTGCTGTAATTGAAGACCTTAAAATCAAGCAGCAAGGGATTTTCAAGGTACCTAATGTTGACTTCAAGGATCACTTAAGGTAAACTTCCCTCTCCTCATCCTTCCTTGCTCACCCTCGAATCCAGTTTCCAGCTTTAAGAGTGGAACATTGTTGACATTAGGTCAGTGACGTTAACTTAAATTGGCAATGCAATGTAAAAAGTGGCAGGCAAAGTAGGTAGAACTCAATTACTTGAAAAAAGTAAATATCCCCCAAAATTCCCAAGGTCTGTTGTCAGGTTTTTGCCTAATTCAATCTACAGATACATGGTACAGGGAGGTACTGTAATAATAGTCTTTTGTAGGTAAATTTCTAAGGAAACTGCTTTAAAAACCTATCCTTGATTCAACTTGAGGGTATTTACAATAGCACCCTCCATTCCATTTAATATTATAAGTGCACCTGTCCCACCTTTATGAAAATCATGTAGAACAGGAGTCAGCAAACTACAGCCCGTGGGCCAAATCTGGCTCAATGATTATTTTTTATTTTTATTTATTTCTGTTGGTTTTTTGAGACCGAGTCTTGCTCTGTCACCTAGGCTGGCGTGCAGTGGTGCAATCATGGCTCACTGCAGCTTTGACCTCCCAACCTCAGACGATCCTCCTGCCTCAGCCCCTGCAGGTAGCTGGGACCACAGGCATGCACCATCACGCCCAGCTAACTTTTTAAAAATCTGTGGAGATGGAGTCTCCCTACGTTGCCCATGCTGGTCTCGAACTCTTGGGCTCAAGCAATCCTCCTGTGTCGTCCTCCCACAGTGCTGAGATTGCAGGTGTGAGCCACCACACTCAGTCTGATTGTTTTTGTAAACCGAGTTTTATTAAAAGACAGCCACGTGATTTCATGCTACAATAGCAGAGTTGAGCAGCTGTGACACAGACTGTATGGTCCACAGAGCCTAAAATATTTACTATCTGGCCTTTTACAGAAGAATTTTGCTAACCTGATGTAGGATCAATGAGGAAAACCTTGAAAGATGTGACAGCAGCCTTGCTCAGTCCACAGGTGGACTCACTATATTATGGACGCAGTAAGTGACAGGCCTTTTAAATCACAAGCACCTTCCTTTTCCAACCCCCATCTACAAGTGGGGAAACATATCTTTGAACTAAGGGAAGAGTACTGATATGAGAAATCAGAGGTCAGCAACACGTCAGAAAAGAAACAACTGAGAACCAAGAAACTGCCCCATATTTCAGATGAGATGGGAGAGGTAGAACAATATATACAAATGGCAAGAAAAAGATGAGACAGACTCTCCTCTCCTAGAGATCGCAATCAACTTGATTATCAACACCAGCCCCAAATTGTTTCTTATTACAAAAGTATGCAGACACAGCACTCTACCACTCCAAAAATACTGAGGTGGAAAGAAATGAACCCCAAATTTTCAACATCTTATATCCCTTTCACAATCTAAATTTCATTAGGTTAACAGGTCAATAGCACACCTTTAAAAAGTATAAATAACTCTGTTAAAGTAATACCTGTCAGTCATTTTCACCTTGATGAAAATTAATATTTCAATCAAATTTTCTTTTCTGTTTGTATGTAGCTAGTTCTGGCTCTACAATTCTATAATTTCATGGTTTGATTTCACTGCATGCAGCTCTCTTTGATTATTGCAGGGCAAGGGTGATATTCAAAAGAGATGAAAGGAAACAAAGACTAATTTCAAAGTAAGGGTAATGTGAGGCTAATTCAAGTGGAATGAAGCCCAACGGCTCTCTTCTTTAGCCTGAAATCTAGGTTCTAGATAAAAATTGGGATGCATATAAATTAAAAAGCAAAAGTATCCTACAATTTTGCAGTAACTTAGCTTTTCCTTCCTTTACCATTTTGTGTCCTAAAACAACTCTGTGAGTAGAAGTAGATAATGTAGACATTATTTCCATTTTGCAGATGAAGAACCGTGTTGTCTGAGAGGTTAAATCACTTGCTCAAAGTCACGGGTAAGGGAGAATTCAAAGTCTTCTAACTGCCGCTACTTCTTTTGTGAGAGAAAAGTGTGTGATAGGATTTACTGTGTCCAAGAATGCTGCCAATTTAACGGGAAGGAATCCTGGGCTTTTGTACAGCAACACATTTACCTTCTCAAAATTAAAAAGTAAACCCATTATTTGCAAATTACAACTTGCAATTAGATGGGAAGAAGTAAGCATGCTGATCCAGGATTTCCATTATGTGCCTGACACTAGGGAGGTCACGTCCATTCTCATTAGAATACACAGATTACTAACCTGACAGCAGCAGCAGTCCACAGACAGGTGTTTCTAGATGTAGTGTCCCCTGTGCTATAAATCCACAGCAGGATTGTCATTGATCTGTCTGATGCTATCGCCACATTAACTTTCCCCATCACTTAGATCAGGCCTTTATGCCACTACTGAACAGAAGGGAGTTCAGGAATTGACTTTGCTGGCGCTCTATTTTTTTTTTTAATTTAATTTTTTAGAGACGAGGTCTCACTGTGCTGCCCAGGCTAGTCTCAAAGCCCTGAGACCAAAGCTCAAGTGATCCTCCCACCTCGGCCTCCCAAAGTGTTGAGATTACAGGCATGAGCCACCACGACTGGCCCTGGGATTCTATTGGATGCAGCCAATTTCATTGTCAAGATTGGCTCCATGCTGTTATTTAATCAGGTGTTTCCTACTGTGTAGACAAACCTAACAGCTCTCCATCGTAAAAAGGAGTGAGGAATTGAGCTGGACAGAGATGTGCATTCCAAATTTTTCTTTCCTTTTCATAAAGACTTGATTGTCTTATTTATCTGGATTGGCCATACACAGTAATCTCACTAGCTGACAGTTGCTTAGTAAACACAACCGAAGGACAATCCACTAAGAAATGTCACATTTCTTTTAAACTCTGAAATCCTATATCCCAGTTCCACATCTCGCTCTTCAAGTTTCTGGTTTAACTATCCAGCTTCATCACTGTCTACTTGCTTTCTTTTTCTTTTTTGGAGACAGGGCCTTGCTCTTTTACACAGGCTGGAGTGCAGTGGTGCAATCTTGGCTCGCTGCAGCCTTGAACTCCCAGGCTCAAGTGATCCTCTGCCACAGCCCCGCCTGGAGTAGCTGGGATTACAGGCACGCCACCACCGCGCCTGGGTAATTTTTGTATTTTTTGTAGAGATGGGGTTTTGCCATGTTGGCCAGGCTAATCTCAAACTTCTGGGCTCAAGTGATTCTGTCTTGGCCTCCCAAACTGCTAGGCTATAGGTGAGAGCGAGGTATCTGCTTTTGAATCTAGTCCATCTACTCACCAACCTCCCACACCCATTGTGAAATTACTACTACCACCCACAGCCCTACCACACAACACTGGACCTATTTCCCATTGGTGAGTGGGTATCCTTCCTTTGAGCAAACGGACTTCCCACTTCTTTCTAGATCCATTCTCTTCCTGCCTTGCTTTCAGCCTCTAGTTTTTCTTGCTTTTTTCTCCCTTTATTCCTATGTTTATAGTTGAAAGCTAAACCACAAGAGTGAGTTCAGTAAATATTTTTTGAGCTTCCACTATGCATCTAAGTAAACACTTCAGAACCAGCATATATCCTCATAGGAAAGAGCTACTTCTTCCTCTGAAACCCCCTGGAAATATGCCCAGGTAATAGGGAAGCACATGAAAGGTAAGCGACTTCCTGACTGAATAGACCAATTGCACTCAGTTTTGTGGCAGTGGATATAAAAGAAATATGAAGAACCTCTTGTCAGTGGGGCACAATGACTCACACCCGTAATAGCAATGCTTTGGGAGACCAAAGTGGAAGGATCGCTTGAGACCAGGCTGGGCAACATAGTGACACTCCATCTGTACAAAAAATTTAAAAATTAGCCTGGCATGGTGGCACACGCCTGTAGTTCCAGCGACTCAGGAAGCTGAAGCAGGACGGTCACCTGAGCCCAGGAGGTCGAGGCTGCAGTGAACCATGATTATTGCATCACTGCACTCCAGCCTGGGCAACCGAATGAGACCCTGTCTCAAAATAAATAAATAAGTAAAAATAACTAAAAGTATAATTGGAATGTTCGTAACCCAAAGAAATGATAAAGGCTGAAGGTGATGGATACCCATTTATCCTGATGTGATTATTATGCACTGTAGGACTGTATCAAAATATTGCATGTACCCCATAAATATACACAGCTAATTTGTACCCACACTTTTTTTTCTTAAAAATAAAAATGACCATTTTCGACGACTCCTGACATAAACACAGAAGAATGCTACCAAATGTCCTCCTTTTCCATTATGGTAACAGCATATTCCCCCCACTGGTGACAAAGTGGCAGAAACTGCTATAGGACCAATGTAGAATCAGATGGTATCAATAAAACTGCCAACTTCATCCAAATATTCTCCAAAGCTTATTAAGTCTCTGAAAGATGATTATACAGAGATCACTTGGCAAGGGCTTTCTTTTGCAGCCCCTTCCAATCACAATGCCGGGTCTTTGGGTTCAGCCTGGCAGGGTCAAAAACAGAAGGAAATCTCAGAGAAATTTGCCAACTTTTCCACATTGACTACAAGAATGATTTACTTCTCAGATTGGCATATATGTCTCCCTCATTTTGCTCTGTCCACTTATACGTCTCACGTACAGGTCACACTTTCAGAAACCTCACAGAGAATTGCCAAGCAGACAAAGGAAGCTTATTTGCAAAAAACACATCCGACTCCTCCTTGCTAAGAATATCCCTGAGGAAGTTCTAACACATTTATTAGTGTAAAGATTTAACACAAAGATTGTCTCAAAGAGAATGTTCACACCACAATGGGTCAAACCATGAAAGAGAAAAACAAGGGCATTCTGTGGCACCTAAGCCTACTCAGAATAATCTTTATTCATTACTTGCATAGCTCATGGCTTTGTATTTTTATTATTAAAGTGCAATTTTGATGTTCAAATTTAAGAAGAATAAAGAACAAGATTTGCCACCACTTGGTGGATATATGTACTATCCTTGGTATGTAGTAAAAGGTGGACTAGCATCAAAGAGTGTAAAAACGACTCCAAACTACTTTCAGACACTTCAGCTGGCAAGCACAGGCTGCTACAGTATGAGATGTAATCTGCCAAATACCACAGAATGCAAGATTTGAGGGATTTTGAAAGAAGCAAGTGATGATTCTGTGGCCACATCAGGAAAGCATGTTTTTTGCATCAATAAATCTGTGCTGAATATGAATAATAAAAAAAAACCCACTTGGTTCTACCTCAAGGGCTGCTTTTCACCACTGTCCCACACATAAGCCAGGGCTGGAAAAGAAGAAGAGACCTGGCCAGGCTTGCTCTCAGATCTCTTTGAAGTCCCCCACCTGTTTTCCTAGCTACTTGGAGGCCACGATGGACTTACATTTAAACTATATTAGACCTCATGCCTCAGAGATAGGCCACTGCTAAGCAGCCTGAGCATTTATTTACCAATTAACTTAGGCCGGCATTTTGGGAGGTGGTGGGACAGACACGGATGCATTCAAATAACTCCCCCTGAGATGTCAGGAAAGAACCTGTATCATCTGAAGCCATGTGTGGCCCTGATTCATGTGGAGGAGTGAGTGTCACGGACTATAAGCAGTGCTGTCTGTACACACTCGTTCTGATGCCTTTCCAATGAGAACCCGGCTGTGTGCTGTGGGCTCTCTCTGGTCACACAAAAAAACAAGTCCTGCAGTAACTCAAGTGTGCTACCCTCTCTCCCACTATACCCAAAATATTAACAGAAAAGCAAAAAAAAAAAAAAAAAAAAGAAAGAAAGAAAAGAAAAAAAAAATCTTGAAACTTTTTCTGGGATTAAAAAAAAACTAGGCCAGGTGCAGTAGCTCAGGCCTGTAATCCCAACACTTTGGGAGGCTGAGGCGGGCAGATCACTTGAGGCTAGGAGTTTGAGACCACCCTGAACAACATGCCAAAACGTCGTATCTAAAAAAAATACAAAAATTAGCTGGGTGCGATGGCGTGCCCCTGTAGTCCCAGCTACTCAGAAGCTGAGGGAGAATTGCTTGAGCCCAGGAGATGGAGGTTGCAGTGAGCCGAGATCATGCCACTGCACTCCAGCCTGGGTGATGGGAGTGAAACCCTGTCTCAAAAAAAAGAAAAGAAAAAACCCTAGATTCAAAGGGACATAAATAAATAAGGTAAATAAGGTTTATTTATGTCCCTTTAAATCTAGCAGTCAGACTTTCATAAGTATCTTTTAAAATTATGTGTTTTTAATAGTACTTGAATTTTGGACATGTGTTGGATCATCTGAGAATTCTCTGATACCTCCAGTGACTCACACAGTACACCCCTGGTTTTTTTTTTTTTTTTAATTATACTTTAAGTTCTGGGATACATTTGCAGAACGTGCAGGTTTGTTACATAGGTATACATGTGCCATGGTGGTTTGCTGCACCCATCAACCCGTCATCTACATTAGAGATTTCTCCTACCCCTCCCCTAGCCCCCCATCTCCTGACAGGCCCCAGTGTGTGATGTTCCCCTCCCTGTGTCCATGTGTTCTCATTGTTCAACTCCCACTTATCAGTGAGAACATGCGGTGTTTGGTTTTCTGTTCCTATGTTAGTATGCTTAGAATGATGGTTTCCAGCTTCATCCATGTCCCTGCAAAGGACATGAACTCATCCTTTTTCATGGCTGCATAGAATTCCATGGTGTATATGTGCCACGTTTTCTTTATCCTGTCTATCACTGATGGAGATTTGGGTTGACAACCCCTAGTTTTAAAACAAATCTATGCTTATATAATACCTCCTTGCAGTTACTGAATTGTACAGTTATTGAATTGTTTATCTTTTACAAAGCACTTCTACTTTATTTCATTTGATTCTTATGGAGGTGTTTTATTATTACGAATATTTCCATTTTACAGATGTAAAAATGGAGGGAACTGATTAAGATGACAAGAGCCAGGACTCAAACCAGGGCTCCACACTCTAAATTTCTACTGAATAATTTTTAAGTTTCCTAAGTTTACTACACGTATGAAAACAAAACATAACGCAGGCAATTATGATGAAACCCACTCTGCTCAGGAATGGAGTTGTTATCCATATCTACAACTGCTGAGCTTGACTGTGATTTTCCTCAACATGAACATTCATCAGATATAATTCGTATAATATAAAGCACATGGTTTTATTCTGTTCTCCAATTTTGCATTTGGCAGAAAATAGAGCTTTAGCCTACATTACGAAACTTAAAAGAACACTCAAACTACTATAGTCAAAAATATTTCGCTCGGCTGGGTGCAGTGGCTCACGCCTGTAATCCCAGCACTTTGGGCAGCCAAGGCAGGAAAATTACTTGAGGTCAAGAGTTCGAGACCAGCCTGGCCAACATGGAGAAACACCGTCTCTAAAGTACAAAAAATTAGCCGAGCGTGGTGGTGTGCTCCTGTAATCCCAGCTACTCGGGACGCTGAGGCAGGAGAATCGCTTGAACCCGGGAGGTGGAGGTTGCAGTGAGCCGGGATCATGCCACTGCACTCCAGCCTGGGCAACAGAGTGAGACTCCATCTCAAAAAAGAAAAAAAAAATCTCACTGATAGAGTTCTTATAGGACAAAGTAAAATCTAAGCTTAGATGTATCTTTCCTCAACAAGGCAAATCACTTAAACATACTCCATACATTTCCCCGTCCATGATGTGGCTAATATGGTTCAATGAAGCTCCTTTTTTTCCTCCTACTCAACTGAGAAATGTCAGCTAAGAGTGTAAATTAATCAAACAAAATCCTTCTAAAGGAAGTAAGCTCTGTGGTCTTTGTAGAGTCAGGTACTAGGTGTAACTAAAGTGGCCCTATATTGACAATTGCATTGTGAGGCAAAGCAAGTAAAAGTGTTCAAGTCTAAAAAAAAAAAAAAAACGAAAATGAATAGATTGCTTAGGAATTTGGTAGGTGTCTCTAGTTACAATTGAATTTCTATTTTCATTAATACGATTTTTTTATGATAGCTATATAAACTAGATCAGTATTGACTTTTTTTCTTTTTTTGCTTGAAAGAGGAGTTGAAATGTCTTCCTCAGCACATAGTGCATTCCTGACTCCCAGATCTGTGCCGAGCAAACTTTCTGAGTTTTTCAACCTTGGTCAATGAGAGGACTGTGTTTATTATAAATCCATGAAGGGATATCATCTGCTGAATTGTAGAGAACAGAGAAAAATGTTTCCTCTCTGGTTTTAGAACATCTCCTCTTAAGCTCGCTCCACAAAACACTCAGCCAACCCTGCCTGCAAGATGCCCTCAGTGCTGAGCCAGGACCGTCTCTACGGGCTCTCAGGAGTGTTGGGGCTGGTGTCCACCCACCCTGCTAAGCTGGGAAAAACAGTAGGGGAGTTTCAACCCTTGCTAACCTGTAACCACTTCCCAAAGGCAGGAGGAGCAAGGTCCTTGAAAACCCATTTGGGTAAAAATTTAGAATGATATGGGGCAAACAGTGCAAGAGAACCAAAGACGGGGTGAAACTACCTACAAAGGTCTATCAACATCGAAAAATAGACATTTAAACAATAAAGAGTGCACCCTATAAATAAAACATCAGGCTGGGCGCTGTGGCTCATGCCTGTAATCCCAGCATTTTCGGAGGCCGAGGCGGAAGTTCAAGACCAGCCTGTCCAACATGGCGAGACCTCATCTCTATTAAAAATACAAAAATTAGCCGGGCGTGGTGGCACATGCCTGTAATCCCTGCTACTAGGGAGGCTGAGGCATGAGAATTGCTTGAACCTGGGATACAGGGGTTGCAGTGAGCCAAGACTGTGCCACTGCATTCTAGCCTGGGTGGCAGACCAAGACTCTGTCTCAAAAAAAGAAAAAAAAAAAAGAAAGAAAATGTCAATGACACATTGTATTCATCTTGAAGTAGCAATAATGGGTACTAAACTCTTCCATTTTATCAACCCTCAATAGAAACCTTTCAGGGCCTTCCTCTCCACTGGTTCTAATGGATGGTGTAGAATGATACATAGTGCTTGGATACAGATTTTATGTGTAACAAGAGATGTTTTCCTGTTCCTGGTTTTCTAACCAAATATTTCACTGACCTTCTGGTTTCCAAATGCAGACAGAAATGTAAGATAGCTTCATTGTTTGACGTACAAAACCTTTGACCTAACTGACTCCATACTGTAGAACTGGTATTTCGCAACTTCACTACCCCGATATTCACAGTAGTCTGGCCTCCTGTTAACCGCCTTCATCCAGAACACAGCCCCTCCCAAGAGACACAAAAGGGCAGCTCTGGGCATGTTAGGCTCCTATCCCAGACATTCTTCATGTTGATTCATCTGTGTTTCTCTCCTAATAGGGCTGTTCAGTCACCCGCTTTCCTTCTCGTTCCTATAGTCAACATCCAATTAAAAGGTCTCCCTACTAAGAATTTTAAAAATTCAGTCTGTGTATGGTGGCTCCAGCCTGTAATCCCAGCAGTTTTGCGGCCAAGGCCTGAGGACTGCTTGAGCCCTAGGAGTTAAAGACCAGCCTAGGCAATATAGCAAGATATGATCTCTACAAAATTTTATAGATAGATAGATAGATAGATAGATAGATAG
>NW_026652333.1:417061-479816 GCF_009828535.3 Hylobates moloch
GTACAATAGCTTGAACACGGGAGGCAGAGGTTGCAGTGAGCTGAGATCCCGCCACGGCACTCCAGCCTGGGACAGAGCGAGACTTCATTACAAAAAAAAAAAAAGAAAAATCTTCAAAGAACATAAAATTCATTTTAATTTTAAATTTTTGTGCATATATAAGTAGGTGTATATGGATATTTTGATACAGGCATGCAATGTATAATAATCACATGATCGAAAATGGGGTATCCACACCCTCAAGGATTTATCCTTTGTGTTTCAAAAAATCCAGTAATACTCTTTTAGTTATTTTTAAATGCACAAATGATTATTGACTATAGTTGCTCTGTTGTGCTAGCAAATACTAGATTTTTTTTTCAATAAAATTTAAAATACACTTCATGAATTTGCATGACATCCTTGCGCAGGAGCCATGCTAATCTTCTCTGTGTCATTCCAATTTTAGTACACGTGCTGCTGTGAGCACGCAAATGCTAGCTCTTATTCTTTCTATTATTTCTAACTATTTCTTTGTACCCATTAACCATAACCCGTCTCCCCAGTTCCCCTTCCCAGCCTCTGGTAATCATCACTCTATTCCCTATCTCCATGAGTTCAATACTTTTCATTGTTAGCTCCCACAAATAAGTGAGAAAATATGAAATTTGTCTTTCTGTGCCTGGCTTATTTCACTTAACATAATGACCTCCAGTTCCATTCATGTTCTTGCAAATGACAAATGACAGGGTTTCATTCTTTTTTATGGCTGATTAGTAATCTGTTGTGTAACTATACCACATTTTCTTTATGTGGTACAGATTTCATTCATCAGTTGATGGACACTTAGGTTGATTCCAAATATTTGCTATTGTGAATAGTGCTAGGATAAACATGGGAGTGCAGATATCTCTTCCATATGCTTATTTCCTTTCTTTAAGGTGTACACCTACCAATGGAATTGCTGGATCATAAAGTAGCTAGCTCTATTTTTAGTTTTTGAGGAACCGCCCTTCTGTTCTCCATAGTGGCTGTACTGATTTATATTTCCACCAACCGTGTATGAGAGTTCCCTTTTCCCCTTTTCTTCACATCCTTGCCAGCATTCATTATTGCCCATCTTTTGCATAAAAGCCATTTCTACTTGGGTGAGATGATATCTCATTGTAGTTTTTATTGGCATGTCTCTGATTTTCAGTGGTGTGGAGCACCTTTTCTTTTTTTTTTTTTTTTTTGAGATGGAGTCTCACTCTGTCGCCCAGGCTGGAGTGCAGTGGCGCAATCTCGGCTCACTGCAAGCTCTGCCTCCCGGGTTCACGCCATTCTCCTGCCTCAGCCTCTCCGAGTAGCTGGGACTACAGGCGCCCGCCACCATGCCCGGCTAATTTTTTGTATTTTTAGTAGAGATGGGGTTTCACCGTGGTCTCGATCTCCTGACCTCGTGATCCGCCCACCTTGGCCTCCCAAAGTGCTGGGATTACAACCGTGAGCCACCGCGCCCAGCCGAGCACCTTTTCACACACCTGTTTGCCATTTGTACGTCTTCTTTTGAGAAATGTCTATTGATATTGTTTGCCCATTTTAAAATCAGATTAGATTTTTTCCTATGGCGTTATTTGAGTTCCTTCTATATTCTGGTTATTAAACCCTTGTGAGACGGAAAGTTTGCAAATATTTTCTCCCATTCTGTGGGTTGTCTCTTCATTTTGTTGATTTTTTCTTTTGCTGTGTGGAAGCTTTTTAACTTGATGTGATCCCATTTGTCCAAAAAATCTTTGCTTAGACCAATGTCCTAGAGTCTTCCCAATGTTTTCTTTTAGTAGGTTCATAGTTTGAAGTCTTAGATTTAAGTCATTAATCCATTTTGATTTGATTTGGTGAAGTGTGTTGCTTGTAGGCAATAGATCCTTGGGTCTTGCTTTTTATCCTCAGCTATTCTATGTCTTTTGATTGGAGAGTTTAATCTATTTACATTCAATGTTATTACTGATAAGTGAGGCCTAAATTTTGTTATTTGTTTTCTGGTTGTTTTGTGGTCTTCTCTTCCTTCTGTCCTTCTTCCCTATCTTCCTTTAAGGTGATTTTCTCAGTTGGCACATTTTAATTTCTTCCTTTTTATTTTCTGTGTACCTGTTTTATGTTTTAGATTTGAGGTTACCATGAGGCTTGCAAATAACATCTTATAACCCATTATTTTAAACTGATCACAGCTTAACATTGATTGCATAAACAAAAAGCAAAAAGACAACTAATAAAAACTCTATAATTTTGTCTCGCCACTTTTTAACTTTTTGTTGTTTCTATTTATCTTACTGTACTGTCTATGCCTTGAAAAGTTATTATTTTTGATGGGTTCATCCTTTCATCTTTCTATTTAAGATATGAATAGTTTATACACTACAATTATAGTGTTATAATATTCTGTGGTTTTCTGTGCACTTACTATTATCAGTGAGTTTTGTACCTTCAGATGATTTCTCATTGCTTATTAACATCCTTTTCTTTCTGATTGAAGAACTCCCTTTAGCATTTATTGTAGGACAGGCCTGGGGTTGATAAATCTCTCAGCTTTTTTTTGTCTGGGAAGGTCTTTATTTTTCCTTCATGTTTGGAGGATATTTTTGCCAGATATACCATTCTAGAGTAAACATTTTTTTTTTTTTTTAATCCTTCAGCACTTTATGCCACTCTCTCCTGGCCTGTACGGTTTCCACTGAAAAGTCTGCTGCCAGATGTGTTGGAGCTCCATCATATGTTGTTTATTTTCTGTTGCTGCTTTTAGAATCCTTTCTTTATCCTTGACCTTTGGGAGTTTTGTTATTACATGCCTTGAGGTAATTTCCTTTTATAGTTAAATCTGCTTGGTGTTCTATAACCTTCTTGTACTTAAGTTTTGATATATTTTGTTTGGGAAATTATCTTATTATCCCTTTGAATAAACTTTCCACCACTATCTCTCTTTCTCTCTACCTCCTTTAAGGCCAATAATTCTTGGATTTGCCCTTCTGAAGCTATTTTCCAGATCTTGTAAGCGGGCTTCATTCTTTTTTATTTTTTTCTTTTGTCTCCTCTGACTGTGTATTTTCAAATAGTCTGTCTTCAGCTCACTAATTCTTTCTTCTGCTTGATCAGTTCTGCTACTAACAGACTCTGATGCATTCTTCAGTATGTCAATTGCATTCAGCAGCTCAAGAATTTCTGCCTGATTCTCTTAACTTACTTCAATTTCTTGTTAAATTTATCTGATAAGATTCTGAGTTCCTCCTCTGTGTTACCTTGAATTTGAGTTTCCGCAAAACAGCTATTTTGAGCTCTCTTTCTGAAAGGTCCCATATCTTTGTCTCTCTGGGATTGACCCCTGGTCAATTTATTTCATTTGGTAAGGCCATGTTTTCCCAGATGGTTTTGATGCTTGTGGATATTCATGGGTGTCTAGGCATTGAAGAGTTAAGAATTTATTGTAGGCTTCACAATCTGGAGTTGTTTGTACCCATCCTTCTTGGGAAGGCTTTCCGAGTATTCAAAGGGACTTGGTTGTTATGATCTAAGTTTGTGGATACCACAGCCATATCTGCATTATCGGGTACCCCAAGCCCAGTAACACTGTAGTTCTTGTGGACTCGTAGAGGTACTGCCTTGGTGGTCTTGTGTAAGATCCAAACGAACTCTCTGGATTACCAGGCAGAGACTCTTGTTCTTTTCCGTTACTTTTTCCCAAACAGAGTTTCCCTGTCTGTGCTGAGATGTGTGGAGCTAGGGGAAGGGTGACAAAAGCACCCCTATGACCACCACCACTGGGACTGCAGGTCTGACCTGAAGTCAGTACAACACTGGGTCTTGCCCAAGGCCTGTGTAACTATCTGGCCTATGTTCCCTCAAGGCCCTAGGGCTCTACAATCATCAAGCAGTGAAGCCAGCTAGGCTTGTGTCCTTTCCTTCAGGACAGCCCTGGGCCCAGGTGGGTCCAGAGATGCTATCAGGGAACCAGGGTCTGGAGTCAGAAACCTTACAAATCTACTGAGTACTTTATTCTACTGTGGCTAAGCTGGCACCAAAACCACCAAAGTCCTTCCCACTCTTACCTCCCACCTTTCCCCAAGCAGGTTTCTCTTCTCCACCCCACAGGCCCACAGGGAGTGCTGCCAGGGCACCACCAATCAAAGAGCATAATATTTAGATTCAATAAATACAAGCAGCCATTAGCCAGTCAATAGGCACTAGAATCAGTAGGTACTAAAAGACCAAGAACTCAAACTAGCATGTCATTTTTAAAAAATCAACTCATGTTTGCATATTGATAGGATATGACCACAGCTTTCAAAATAACTTGAAGTACTTTACTTACAAAGACAAACAGAAAAAATTTTAAATGCCTAACTTTTTATGAAGAAAAAAAGAACATCAAGAAAAGAAAGAGGCTTGACCAATCAGGTAGACAGAAGAGCCACTTCTCCCTGAAGATGAGGGACTTCAGAAGCCACAGCAGATTAAACACATCCAGCCCACTGGAAGCTCTTTTCCAAAAGCAATCAGGTAACAGTACACAGAATGGCTAATAGATCAGAAAGGCAGTTGAAGTATTTAAATTAGAGAAAAAAAAAACCTAAGCAAAGTGCAGAATATTGCAGAAGAAATATAGCATAAAAAAGCAAAGGTACCAGGACTGAGGGTTTAACTCTTACCACACATTACCCTCTCTAAGCCTCAGCTTTCTCTTGGGGAGCCTCAAAATCCTGTGCTCAAGGGATTCTCCTGCCTCTGCCTCCTGATTAGCTGGGACTACAGGCACATGTGCCACCACACTCAGCTAATTAAAAAAAATTTTTTAGGAATAGGGGTCTTATTATATTGCCCAGCTTTACCAGCTTATTAGAACCCAATGGGTTAAGCATTTAGCTTTAACTTTGGCTTTTAATCTGCTGTCAAAAAATAGAACTGCCTAACTACTTTTATACTTCCTGTGATACAAGATGATTGAGGAAAGACAGGGAAATGCAAAGAGAGAGGTACCAGGAATAGGACACTTTTAACAGCTCGCATGCCCTGACTCTGGGAATGGAGGGATATTTAGCCTGTGGATGCTAAGGATATATAGAATATTTACCAATTCTGAGTCTCTAAGGCCTTCTGTGAGTTATCCATGGTTTAGACACATGTCTGGATTAAAGAGTTACTGTTACTTTCCTCTGCTTTCACATAAAACTTCCTTAAAGCTGTGACAACAATTCTGGGGTAGAGGGATGAGATTTTACTCAGCAGTTGCATTGCTTTCTTTTTAAAAGACTTTCAAATGCAGCTAAAACACATAGAGGTAGTGCTTCCGAATGTGTGTGAATATCACTTTATAGTTTGCAAAACACTTTTTATATAATTGGTTCTTAGAATTATTTGATTCCTGGAATCATCCTTTTTTCCTTCTGAGATTATCAGCAAAGGCCTGGCTCCCACTTCTGAATCCCTCATTCAGCTAGGCAGAATTAAGACATCTTTCCCCTTCTTCCACTTGTGCTTTCTTGACCTTAGGATGACGAGGTGCATCACTGAACATCCAGCCCCTGACCAGGGACCTATTCAGAAGCACAAACTGCAGGCTGTGTCCCACCATGGATCACATTCAGCCCAGACTCAGCTCCTTCTGCAACCCTGCCAAAGAGCCTACGAATGACGGCCCCATAGCCCAGGGCACTCTGTTAATGAAGAAGAGTGCCCTGGGACACTTGAGGAGAACCTGTTTTGTTTTGTCTCATGTTTTTGAAGCAAGAGTAAAAAATAGAATGCCTCAGAATGCTACAATCCCTCTATATTCAGGTGAGTGAGATTCTTGTAATTCTGTGGGTTATGACATGATATCCATTAAATTATAAGAACTATGGATAAAATTATTAATATTTTCAAAAGACAATGTTTTAGGAAATATCCCATTCAAATCAGTAACAAGGGTTATGAAATGCCAGTAATAAACTTAAGCCGGGCGTGGTGGTTCAAGCCTGTAATCCCAGCACTTTGGGAGGCCGAGGCGGGCGGATCACGAGGTCAGGAGATCGAGACCATCCTGGCTAACACGGTGAAACCCCGTCTCTACTAAAAATACAAAAAATTAGCCGGACGTGTTGGCGGGCGCCTGTAGTCCCAGCTACTCGGGAGGCCGAGGCAGGAGAATGGCGTGAACCCGGGAGGCGGAGCTTGCAGTGAGCCGAGATTGCGCCACTGCACTCCAGCCTGGGGGACAGAGTGAGACTCTGTCTCAAAAATAAAATAAAATAAAATAAAACAAAACAAAATAAAATAAAATAGACTTAAGAAACGGGGAAGATGGCTGGGCATGGTGTCTCACGCCTGTAATCCCAGCACTTTTGGAGGATCACTAGAGCCCAGGAGATCAAGACCAGCCTGGGCAACATGGCAAAACCTTATCTCTACAAAATAAATAAATAAAATTAGCTGGGCATGAAGGCACACAGCTGTAGTTCCAGCTACTCAGGAGGCTGAGATGGCAGGATTGATTGATCCCAGGAGGTGGAGGTTGCAGTGAGCCCTGATCATGCCACTGCATTCCAGCCTGGGTGACAGAGCGAGACCTTGTCTAAACCCCCCCCCCCCCAAAAAGTGAAAGAATTGTGTAAAGAAAAGCATAAAGATCAATGGAGGCCCTGAAAGAAGGGCTGATGGGGATGGACACCATGTCTGTGGATATAAGGCATCAGTTACAAAGACGTTCACCTTCTTAAAGTGCTCTAGAGCAGGGGCTCCCAACCCCGGGGCCATGGACCTGTGCCGGCAGTGGCCTGTCAGGAACCGGGCTGCACAGCAGCAGGTGAGCGGCTAGTGAGCAAGCATTACCGCCTGAGCTCCGCCTCCTGTCAGATCAAAGCAGCACTAGATTCCCATAGAAGGGCAAAGCCCATTGTGAACTGAGCATGCGCAGGATCTAGGCTGCGCGCTCCTTATGAGAATCTAATGCCGATTATTTGAGGTGGAACAGTTTTCTCCCAAAACCATCCCCACTCCACACCCCAGGCTGCAGAAAAGCTGTCTTCCACGAAATCGGTCCCTGGTGCCAGAAAGGTTGGGGACTGCTGCTCTAGAGGGTTCATGCTACTTCAACCAAAGTTCCAAAGAGATTTTGTTTTGGAACTTTGACACATTGATCCTAAATTTTATCTGGAAGAGTAAATGAGTATAAATTGCCAAGAACTCACTTAAAAAGGATTTAATTAGTAAAGTCTTGCCAAAAATAAAAATAAAAACATATTCCAAAACTAGAGTAATTATACAATGTGGTACTAGCAAACAGTTTAGGAATAAAGAAAAGGATCAAGGAAACAGAAGAGGCTAGAAACAAATGATAGATACGAATTTAACATAAGATAAAGGTGGCACTTCACAACAGAAGACAAAGAATGCACCACTGAATAAATTATTTTTAAGACCACTAACCATCCATTTGGAAAAAATTATACCCCTCACACCAGAAAAGTAAATTTCGGGTGACATAAGGAGCTAAAATTTAAAAATACAAAAAAGTTCTAGAGAAAATACGTATGTAATTACATAATTTGGGGTTAAGGAAGACAATCTAGGAAAAGCAAGAAAAACACCCTGCTGCTTACGATCCAAGACCCACGTCATTTTCAACTCCACACAGCTGTTAAAGCAGCGGTTCTCCTATCAGTTTTTCCACTGGAATCACCTGGAGCCCTGGTGAAAAACAGATTTTAAAGCCTCACCCCAAACCTGCTGAATCACCTCCTCAGGTGGTTTTGATGCCTCGCCATGTTTTGGAGGCCTCTGGTCTGGGGTCAACACCAAAGTGGGGAGGAGGTAAGAGAATTCAGGTGGTAAAACTACCATAGCCTTGCCATCGATGAACCCCCCCCAGGTGCTAGTCACACAAAGGCTTACCTTTTGTAAAGTCCCCTGGGAACTAGTTTCCTATTTATTCAAGTCAGCTGTATTCAATAATACCCTCCCCCTAACCAAAAACGCCAAAACCACAAAACTTCCTAAGTTACATGGCGTGTTGCCGCGTGGCAAAAATACATCCTGATCAGTTTGCATTCGGTGTTGCATCAAATTATGGCATAGCCAACAATGCTTAAACATCCATCAACAGTGGCTCTCAACCTAGGCTGCTTTTAGGAACCATCCAGGAAACTTTGAAAAGTAATACAGTTGTGTCTGAATCCTTTTGGTCTAGGATGGTGCCCAAGGGTTGTCATTTTTAAAAAGCACTACAGGTGAATTTTAGCTGGATTAAGACCATTGGCTATGTGTCAGAAACAACTTCTGCTCCTTGGAGTTCAATATCTTTTTTTATTTTTTTGAGATGGAGTCTCACTCCGTTGCGCCCAGGCTGGAGTGCAATGGCACGATCACGGCTCACTGCAACCTCCGGCTCCCAGGTTCAAGTGATTCTCCTGCCTCAGCCTCTCTAGTAGCTGGGATCACAGGCATACGCCACCGTGCCCGGCTAATTTTGTATTTTTAGTAGAGATGGGGTTTCACGATGTTGGTCAGGCTGGTTTCAAACTCCTGACCTCGGGTGATCCGCCTACCTAGGCCTCCCAAAGTGCTGGGATTATAGGCGTGAGCCACCGCACGCAGCGGAGTTCAATATCTTAATGAGACACAAAAGCTTAAAGGGTCTAACACAAGGCAGACCATGATGCATGAGGTAAGAACATTTCAAACTAGGTGCCATGGACATATGGAAGAGGAAAGTGTCTATCTGGGAAGGCTTGGGGTCCAGGGGAGGGAATTTTGTTGAGCCTAGATCTAGAAACTGATCTAAGACTTGGACATGACGGAAGGACACCCAGGCAAGGGGAAAAATGGGGATCATTTGAAACCTTATTAATAGTAATTATTAATGAGTAATTATTTCATTTTCCTCCCATAACTTCCCATATAAACATCTTAGGTATATATGCATATGCCTCCTATATTTTTTCTACTTGCAATTATAATTTTCTAATGATTTTGTCATACTGCATATGAAATGGATATAATTATGTCTTTAGCTTCTAGACAAGGCTGTGATTCCTCCAGCTCAGGGTTAAGGCAGAAAAGGGTGTCTTTCCTCCACTCCCAGTAATGCACTATTAGCAATCTACCATATAAAAAAGGGTAAACTGAACCCACTCTATTCAGAAAATTTCAACTCAAAAACCTTCTTTAAATTACCCAGCCAGTTAGGGAGGAGGATGATGAGAAATCATCCTCATCCTTGCCAAGAATTTTTTCAAATAAGCAAACTATCCTGCCCAAATTCAGTGAATGCATTACTAATTAATTTCGTTCTGTGATGTCTGTTCTACATGACGATGATATAACTTTCTGCAAAACAAAAACTGAAGCACTCTACATCTGCCATCCATCCCTCCCCAAACTAGGAGATATGAAAGTTTGAGGCTGGGCAGGTCAAGCAGGGATGTGTCTGTTTTCTTGAACCATTTCTAACCTTACTCAATTATTTCCAACTGAAGCATTTCCTTAACAGGCAACATGCAACTCTTTCAAAGACAATCTATTAAAAGACTGGAGAGAAACGATATCATTTCCCTAAAATTTAGTGAGCCAGGACTTGAACAGGTTCGTTAGAAAAACACTAATGAGGTAACTCTATTGTTGCCTCTAACTTTAGGGCGATGTGGTAGTCAGAAAGGAGGGGTGGCTAGAACACAGCCTCAGCCACGACCAGGTTGTGGTGCATTACATAGTCCCAATGGTGGTATCTAAGGCATTTTATAATTTTCTTATTAATTGTCAATGCATCACCACTTGAATGAAAAGAGAATGGAAGCTATTCTTACTTCATTTTTTAACAAATGAAACTGAAGTACAGTTAAGTAATTTGTTCTACTCAGTTCCAGGAAACAATGTGGGGAGGAGGGCCTCCTTCCCTGATCACCAGGCAGACTCCTGCCTTTCCTCAGGGTGGAAGAGATCCACTGCTGCTGTCTGCTGACTCACCTTCACACTCCAGCTAGAGGATACACTGACTCACAGTTTCATTACCTTCTATTCACCATGGCTGTAGTAGTAGACATTCAGAAATGGGAGTTCCAAGAACTGAGCAGGAGAAGGAAAAGAATGTAGATAAAACTGAAAAGGACAAAGGGTACAGCCTCTATCATTCAATAAACCAGAAAAGACACAGGAGAATGTAGTGTCTGCCCTCAGAGACTACATGCATTACTGAGAGGAAAGTGGGGAGAAGAGGGCTGATCCACAGCTAACCATAATTCCCCAATATGAACTGCCAGATAACTAGGGAATGTCGAGAGTGTACAGGAATGTGGGAAGGCCAAAGGGAAAGATGGTGAATTCTGAAAAATACAAAGAAATGTAAATTATCTCTGATCTCAAGAGGCTTACAGTCTACTTGGGCTGTAAGAGACTGTGTGAAAACAGATAACAATGCAAGATGACATCATTTAGTCCCAAATAAATAACTCTATGACAAGGGCCACAATTTGGAGAAGGGAATGATCTCTGAGTTAAATCAAAGGCTTCCAGGAAATGAGCCTTTAATTGTTGTTGTTGTTTTTTGTTTGGCTGGTTTTTTGTTTTTTTATCTTTTTTGAGAGGGAGTCTCGCTCTGTCGCCCACGCTGGAGTGCAGTGGCACGATCTCGGCTCACTGCAAGCTCCGCCTCCCAGGTTCACGCCATTCTCCAGCCTCAGCCTCCTGAGTAGCTGGGACTACAGGTGTCCACCACCACGCCTAGCTAATTTTTTTGTGTGAATTTTTAGTAGACACGGGGTTGCACGGTGTTAGCCAGGATGGTCTCAATCTCCTGACCTCATGATCCGCCCACCTCGGCCTGCCAAAGTGCTGGGATTACAGGTGTGAGTCAACGCGCCCGGCCTTACTTGGTTTTTTAAGGATTCAGATAAACAGCAAAAAAGGGAAGGGAAATCTAGTCACAGGAAATGGCCTGACCATGGAGTGTATTCTAGGCAGACTATAAAACATAAACCTGAGAATAAGTTCATTCGTTCATTCAATCAATATTCAGTGAGAATCCACTGTGTACAAGCACTGTGCAAGGAGCTAATAGCAGGAACAAGGCATGTAGGCTGCCCTCACGGAGTTTATTTCAGAAGGACTACTGGAAAATCGAATTGGATAAACGCAACCAGTAACTGGTTTAATTGAGACCGTAATGCATTTTGGTCTTTAGACTGTTCCCAATAGGAACTGAGAGTTTTTGAGGATGAATGACAGGTGCAAAGCCGTGTTACTAGAAGATGATTGCGCTGATGCTATTTCTGTGAATTACCGGGGGATAAGAGTGAAGACCACTTAAGAAACTCTTGTAATGTTCCCAGTGTAAGACAATGCACATCCAAACTGGGGTGGCCACTGTGAAAAGGAAGGGGGAGCCTGCAAAGATATACTCACAGGGCGTTGGAACTGGCAGGAGCAAGGCAGGGACAGGAACAACAGACAAAGACACTACTGTCTCCAGCATAGATGCCTGTGGGGAATTCTAAAAGGAAAACCAGGTAGGAGGAAAAGGTAAGGTGCAGTTCTCCAGCACCAGGACTGGAGTGTTCTGAAGGCTGGGCTCTTTTCAATGCCCTTCTCTATTTTCATGCTATTGATAGTCCCCATTCTGGATCTCTTTCTTCCTCTCTGGCCTGATAAAATCTGTTCTTAGCCTCTTTAGGAGAAGGTTTGATAGCCTAGTTCAGAGGGATCAGTAATGGGAGAAAGTATGGCATGGACAGCAGCCGTGGAAGAGGCACCCCGGGTTGATAGATTTTCCAAGCGTGCTGTCGGCAACAACCTATTCTGTGCATCTCCTTAAAGACAGGTGGACTCCCTCTAGAATTGTCTAGGAGAAAAGTTTCCCTCGATTCCACTTGGAAGAATTGCTCTTTAATTTTTGGTTGAGCAGGATAATTAGAGATGATTGAGTCGCATATCTGAAAGTTTGGGATATTTGGCACGTCCCTAACCTTGGAAGATGATATCCTGGAGGGCGGCCACCACACTTCCTCTGGGGAAGTGTTCCTGTGCAGTAGTGCTTTGCAATCATCTAGAGACCTTGTTAAAACACAGATCTGGAATCAGGTGTGGGTGGGACCTTAAGTTCTACATTTCTAATAATATCCCAGGGATGCCCATGCTATTAGTCCATGGACCCACAACCTAAATATGCACGTGTCTAGAAGCGAACAGCTCCTCCTCTAAGCAGACCTTAGATTCAGATGACCAGGAGTTTAAATCCCCTCTCTGCCACTTTTCAGATGGGTGACCTTAAACACGGTACCTAACTCGTTTTCCTCGTCTGTAAACCAAGGAAAATACTAATATGCACTTTAAAGTAGATACAAATGCTGGATGATACAGAGTGGTTTCTTAGTAATCGCTAGTTCCAATAGCAGATTCTCTTCTATTCAACAGCGTGTTAAACTGTTAAATTCACGGAAGCATACCCAGCCCCCCTTCAAAGGCTCTAAGGTCTGCAGAAGGAATTACCAAGAAAGCAAAGCACAGAACTCCCTCAGAAACTGGAGGAGCCACTGAAAACTCTTTATCACCATGTAATCCTGTACAATCACAAGCACTTCCGAAACAGCATTATCCTGTATTTGTCTGAGTGATTTATAACGTTAAGATCGACCACATGATTTCCTAGCTCTAAATTTCCCAAACTCCGCTTTGCAGGAAAAGGAAGCATTTCTTTTCTAAGGAAGTCAGCACACCTAGATCTAGCCAACAGCAGTTGATTTAAGTTTCTTCAACCTTCACATTTCCCTTTCTCAAAAGTTGGACCCCACCAGCATTAAAAACTACTGTCCTAGCACATTACAAAGTTAATCAATCTAAAATGTCTTGTTTATACTAAAATTATAAAAATGCATTTAAGCCAGGTGTAGTGCTGCATGCCTGTAGTCCCAGCTACTTGGGAGGCTGAGGTAAGAGGATCGCTTGACCCCAGGAGTTTAAGGCTGCAGTGAGTTGTGATGGCACCACTGTACTCCAGCCTGGGTGAGAGATAGAGACCCTGTCTCAAAAAAAAAAAAAAAATGCATTTACAACATGAACCAGAATAGTCTTATACTGGATTCTTTGTCAAAGATGAAGAAACAGACCCGGTGCAGTGGCTCACACCTATAATCTTAGCACTCTGGGAGGCCGAGGCGGGCAGATTACCTGAGGTCAGGAGTTCAAGACCATCTGGCTAACATGGAGAAACCCCGTTTCTACTAAAAATACAAAAAACTAGCTGGGTGTAGTGGCGGACGCCTGTAATCCCAGCTACTTGGAAGGCTGAGGCGGAAGAATCACTTGAACCCGGGAGGTGGAGATTGTAGTGAGCCGAGATCACGCCATTCCACCCCAGCTTGGGCAACAAGAGCAAAACTCCATCTCAAAAAAATAAAAAAAAGAAAGAAAAAAACGCAAAGGTAAAGAAACAAACCTCTATATTTTGAAAAGCAAACCACAGCTCTGTAAAAGTGAAATTTTTGTCCTGTTAAATATCATCATTCCCTTGTACACATTAATCTTTTAACCCCCAAAACCTAAAGCATGTGAACATAAATAGGCCCCAAAATAATCTAGAGTTTGTGTGTACAGATAGAAAAAATGTGCATATTTTATTTTTAAAATTACTCTCACTTTCTCTATCACACACTAAGAAAAACCCCCATTTGGAGAAAGCCACACCCATCACTAACGGGCTCGATCAACCTTTCAAAACAACATTAACGGCAAACATTAAGAGCCGTTCAAAACCAAGGGAAATGACACGACACTTGAAAAAAGTTCTCTCAATGTAAATGAAGCTACTGGAATTTGTGAGGAGCAGAATAAACAAAACAATTAAGCCATTAGCATGTCTCCTTTGAGACTGTCCTGGCCTTTGGAGGAGAGCAATACCAGATTCCTCTAGCACAGGTGGATGGTACGTTAGCTTAAGGAAAAACACAGGCAGCAAATTCTCCTCTTTAAACCAGAACACACACAACCTTGGTCAGGAAATTTTACATTCTGAAAGTCCGTATCACCTAACCAGGAAAACCTTCTTATCCTGGCCATGAATCTGGCACTGATCTTTTATATCAGCAAAAGCAGTCTAACCACTCCCCCACAAAGATCAGAAAAGCCCTTGCTTGGGGTCACAGGTCTGGGTGTCCTCAGGTGGCAGAACTCGAACAGGCTGCTGCCTCCACGCCAGTTGGGCACCTGGCATGTGAACCTACATGTGATCATAAATATCAGGCTCCAAAATGGTGCCCAGGTGGGCACCATTGCAACAGCTCTCTGTTCGGAGTTGGGAGCTTTTGAACGGATAGTGCCCCTGTGAATTTGGTTTCCATTTTGACCTGGAAAGAGTAGCTCCACCCCTTGTGGGGGGAGGTCAGGACTGGTTGTGTGATCTCAGGTAATTAATTACCTAGCCTCTCAATTGAAGGGGCCCGAGTAGGAAAGGAGTGAGAAACAGGTAGAAACCTTCCCGGCCTACCAGCTTCCCTCCACAGCTACTCCCTCCGGCAGGAGCCCCACCGAACCACTAATATCCTGTTCTGTGAAAAGAAAACTCAAAAGGAAGCCCTAGTGGTTTTATCTGAGGGGGATATTTTTATCTTTGAAAAATATTTCCAGTTTACAATTAGTTGTCTCCTTTAATCTGCTGGCTCTCATCAATCACTCATTCACTGGCGGCTGCCTTGCTGCCACCAAGTTGAATTGGAAGGTTTTCAGTCCTCTGGGCACTTTTGGTCTAGTGGCAAACAGTTGTTCAATTCAGCAAAGTTGCCAAGTCTACCCCATGCCAGAAATACAAACACGAACCACAAGCATGACAGTGTCCCTCTCCGTCATGACTTTCCAACCAAGGAGGACGGAATAATAAATATTAAAAATATCACTCAAAAACTTCCGATTGGCAGGAGGGCCCCAATTTACCTTGCCTGTCTCAAGTCCTCCATTCCTTGTCTACAAGCCACTGGCAATTCCTCCTTCCAAATGTTCTAACTGGTGGTCTAGATATCTTTCCAGATAGTACAGGTTACCTACTCCTGCCACTCATGTGGGAGGCTATTTCTTTTACCCTTCTGTAGAGCTTAGGATACTTCACCCAGCCACCTGGAGCTGGAAATGGACTCTAAAAAGCTCAAAAAGTACGAATCTGCCAATTTTTCACTTGAGTTCCAGAACAAAGATTTCACGGGCACAGTTTGACCCTGCCAGTCTTAGTTTTACCTAAGCATTTTAAACATCCACATTCAACCTGTCCTTCAAAACCACATGCAATTTTAAAAAGCAAATTGTCTAATGCACTACCCATGGCAATTCTTTCAATTCCTTTTTCCATCTCTTGTATTTGCCTTTTTTTTTTTTTTTTTTTTTTTTTTTTGAGACAGGCTCTGACTCTGTCACCCAGGCTGGAGTACAGTGGCATGATCAGGGCTCACGGCAGCCTCACTGTGCCAGGATTAAGCAATCTTCCCACCTCAGCCTCCCAAGTAGCTGGAACTACAGGCACACACCACGATGCCTGTCTAATTTTTGTTTATTTTTTGTAGAGACGAGGTCTCACAATGTTGCCCAGGCTGGTTTCGAATGCCTGGGCTCAAGCAATCCACCTGCCTAGGCCTCCCAAAGTGCTGGGATTATAAGTATGAGCCACCGCGCTCAGCATATTTGCCTATTTCTTAGGCGTCTACACTTGTGAAAATCACTGGCAACATATACAACAGATTCTGTTTTCTAGGAGAACCACCTTTTGTTAAACAGTTGTAGGGGGAAGGCGTTCACCCCATTTTCAACATTATAGCTGCTGATGAGTGAAGAAAGGCATCATGACTGCAGATTGCTTTCTACTGCCTTCCAGGGACAAGCCACGTGGCTTTCAGGTGCCCTTTTAAGTGTCTTTTTATCAGCTGTCTCCTCTCTGTCCTCAACATTCCATCTTTCCAAAGGGCAAGCACAACGGAGTGAGGAGTGACACACGTCAGAGAAGGTTCCAACGAAAATCAAAGGCTTGCCACATTTAAATCACAGGGTGCTTTCACCTATTCGTTCTATCAGCTGAGTACCCATCAGCAGCAGTTTTTTGGAGTAGATTTTAAGAATGCTCTACCTTGTAGGCAGTTCTGCATCCTACTTTTGTCCCTCAAGGAAAAGACCTGGGGGTAGTTTTAAAGATTGTATACTCATGCTTAACAAAAAGAAATACAAACATTTTTCCCATTAAGTTTTTTGGGGTTTTTTGTTGTTGTTTTTCCTGAAACAGGGTCTCTCTCTCTGCAATCTCGGCTCACTGCACCGTCTGCCTCCCAGGCTCCAGCAATCCTCCCATATAAGCCTCCCAAGTAGCTGGGACTACAGGTGTGCAATACCACACCCGGCTATTTTCTGTATTGACAGGTCTTTGCCATGTTGCCCAGGCTGGTCTTGAACTCCTAAACTCAAGGGATCTGCCTCCCTTGGCCTCTCAAAGTGCTGGGATTACAGGTGTGGCACCACTGTGCCCTGCCTCCCATTAAGCATCTTTTTTTTTTTTTTTTTTTTTGAGATGGAGTTTCACTCTTGTTGCCCAGGCTGGAGTGCAATGGCATGATCTCAGCTCACTGCAGCCTCCACCTCCCGGGTTCAAGCAATTTTCCTGCCTCAGCCTCTCAAGTAGCTGGGATTACAGGTGCCCGCCACCACACCCAGCTAATTCTTGTATTTTTAGTAGAGATGGGGTTTCACCCTGTTGACCAGGCTGGTCTTGAACTCCTGACCTCAGGTGATCCACCCACCTCAGCCTCTCAAAGTGCTGGGATTACAGGTGTGAGCCACCGCGCCTGGTCCTCTCATTAAGTTTTAAAATAGTATCGTATACTCAGTATTGGAAGTCAAGAAACAACGAGGGGAGGTGGGAATGGGGAGAGGAGAGGCTGGGATACAAAGCTGAACAAGGATTCCACCTGAAAAGTAACTGATCAGAAGGAAAGATAAAATGCACATTAACAATTATAAGATCTTTATAGATAAAGTGCTCATGACATTTTTTTTGTATTTTTAGTAGAGGCAGGATTTCACCATGTTGGCCAGGCTGGTCTCAAACTCCTGACCTCAGGTGATCCGCCTACCTTGGCCTCCCAAAGTGCTGGGATTACAGGCCTGAGCCACCACACCTGGCCAAGGAGGTAATTTTCAATGATGAGGCTCAAGAAGGCAGAGTTAAGGCTGGTCTAAAAGAAGAATTAGACTGACGGGATGGAGAGGGTGAGTGAACTGATTCCAGCCAGATACAAGCTGAAGATGGAGAACATCTAAGCCCGAAAGGGAAACACCAAGTGGATGAATTTGGTCAGCTGATATAGGTGAGTGTAGCCACACTGCAGAGGTGGAATCCTAGGACTTGGCAAGTGGTAGAATGTCACAATTCACTACATCTTAATTGGAGCATATAAAATTCACTTTCGTCAACTGACACGTAAATACAACTGCTGCAAAAAACTGAAGACTCTTGACTCATAGCCCCAAACAAAGAGGACGGTGTCTCCGTCTCCATAGAGCAAACTGCTTGCCACATTGTCCTCCATGCTTGCTTGGAGAGTTGCTAAGCAGGGCTGGACCAAGGAGGATAAAGAGAGCCTTAGGGAGGAGGAGGAGGAGGAGGAAGACAAAAAGCAGAAAGAGGAAGAGGAGGAAGAGGAGGATGAGGAGGGTGTGGAGGAGGAGAGAGCTCCCTTTCGTTTAGTGGCCTTAGTTATGTTTCCTCACTTCTCAGCAGGTGCAAACTATGTCTCCCGCCTTCTCCAGCTCTCCTCATCCTTTCCAAATCCAGATGAATGCTTCAAGGAGAGGATGGGCAAGAGGCCTTGTGGGGAAAGAAAAGGACACTAGTTGGAGGATGGGTTTGGGGTGTGGGAGTGTGTGAGAGAAAGAGCTAGAAGGAAAAGGCCATCCCAGTTTTTCTACACCCCAAGCCCTAGTTCTAGATCATATAAACAAAGCATAGAAATCTGCTCAAGTCCAGATATTAAGGCCCAGCAATTTCTTATGTGCCTTCAACTATTAAATACTAATTTTATAATTAATATCAATGTATCCTCAACAGGAAAATGGGTTTTCAATTATTTATATAAAGTAAAAACTTTATGTCCCTGACTTATATTTATTTGGAGTCTGTATTGAATGCATTTCTCTTTGTGATCACAGAAGAATTTACCACTTTGAACCTCACTTCTAATACTCTATTATGTTTGATTTTCAAACATTTCCAGTTAAAGCAGGTTTACGACCATAATTCCTGAACTGTGGGTCAAGAGACTTGTATTCTAGGGACAACTCTGCTATTACCTACCTAGTAACTGAGAGATCTAGGTCAGGCCACTACAATTCTCTGGACCTTAAAGGGTCACTTGGGGAGACCATGAACCATATTGGGGATTTATGAATCTTTTTCCCAGGAAAAAATTCACATAAGAATGAACATGGACACAAACAATTTCATAGACTACCCTGGAAGTGGTCTCCAGGATACTTCTCATCTTGACATTCTATATTTAAAGCTATTTGGTCACTGAAAGAAACAAGGTTGGGCACAGTAGCTCTCACCTATAATCCCAGCATTTTGGGCCACCAAGGCAGGAGGATCGCTGGAGACCAGGAGTTCTAGACTAGCCTGAGCAACACAGTGAGACCCTGTAAAATATATATATATATATATATATATATTTTATATATATATAGATTTTTATATATATAATATATATATAAATTTTTATATATATATTATATATATATTTTTTTTAATTAGCTAGGCATGGCAGTTCATGCCTGTAGTCCCAGATACTCAAGAGGCTGAGATGGGAGGCTCTCTTGAGCCCAGGAAGTTGAGGTTACAGTGAGACAAGATCACACCACTGCACTTCAGCCTGGGTGACAGAGCAAGACCCTGTCGAAAAAGAAAGAGGCTGTGCGTGGTGGCTCACACCTGTAATCCCAGCACTTTGGGAGGCTGAGATGGGAGGATCACTTGAGGCCCAGAGTTTGAGACCAGCCTGGGCAACACAGCAACACCCCATCTCTAAAAAGAGGAAGAGAGGAAGGGAGGGGGAGAGGGAGGGATATTATTTTCCACAGCCATTACCATGATACATATGAGTAGTGCCTAGGTAGAGTTGGGACTGTAAGGTGGGGAACCAATGCTGTCCTGCACACTGAGACTATGAATGCCAAGGTATCGCTGCCAGATCCTTCTGTGGATGAGGCTGGGCCAAGCTTGAAGAAGTCCCCTCAGTGGCTGGAGATGCCTACATCGTTCTATAAAACAAAGCCACTCCTATTAAAAGTTAAAGGGAAGCTATTTGCTTTGGTTCTCTGAGTATATCTCTTCTTTCAGTCCAATGAGCAGTTAGTGTCTAGCTTTGTTCTATGTGAAAGCCAATATAATATGGAGATATTTGTGGATGAAATGGTATGCTATCTAGGATTTGCTTCTAAAGAAACTAGGAGAAGATAAGAACAGTGAAAACAAGATTGGTCGTGAGTTGTCAATTGTTGAAGTTGAGGGATTTGTTTTCTCTCCACTTACGTATTTTTAAATTTTTGATTGAGAGACAGAACAGAAAGTCAAAGTGAAAGATTAGTAGGTTAAGGAATTTTTCATGTCCTGTACAAGGCCTGGGCATGAAGCTAAACTAATCCTACTCAATTCACATCCTTTGGAGCCCACAGATAGCACAATCTGTGGCTCACAGAATATGGAATTGACACAGGGTTATTTTGAGAACCATCTTACAGTCCAAAAGACATGACTTTCAACCAAGGGGAAAAAAAAAAGAATTTTTGTCTGTGTGAGGAATGTCTTTCTCCACATGGACAGCTCAGAGGTGGGTGAAAATGCAGAATTGGGCAGCAAGAAGTATTGTCCCCACCTTGAAAGGCCTGCATTCCCCTTTCTGTCCAGCAGGCCATTGAGCCCAGCATGGTTTGGCATGATTCATTGCTCTCTAACTTTGGACTTTATGTAAAATGTTTGTTATTCTTGTAAAGCACCCTTTAAAAGGCAGATAGAAAATGATTTTTCTTCTTCTTGTTAGCTTCTGTTTTTGCCCTTTTTTGCCCCAACAAAAGACAGCAGTTTTAGAGTGAGACTGAGCCTCATCAATACAAAAGGACTTCAGCTCCAATTCCTCATGCCTTGCTTGAGAAAGCAGCAGCAGACAGTGCAGCAGCCATGCTGGCTTCTGTCAAACACAGGGGTTCAGGGGATCAGCCAGAGAAAACTGGAGCTACCACTCAATCTATTCCTGCCTCCAAGTATTCATGCAATGTGGGAAAGTTGACAGAAAAGGTTGAGGGTGGGGAACTGAATCTGAGCCCTTGGGCAGTCCTCTTCCACAATGACTCTGGACTTGACAGTGTGACTTGCTTCGGCCAATGGGGATAATAGCAAGCATGATGCAAGCAAAGGTTGAAAAATGCGTGTGCCCTGGAGCTTGTACCCTTGCTTTTCTTGGGAACCCTGTGGTGTGACCACTACTATGGAAACAAGCCAGAGCTAGCCTGTTGTGACAAGAGACACATGGCCAAGCCATCCCATGGCCCCAGCTGAGATTGGACCAACTACCAGACATGTGAGTGAGGCCACCCTAGATCATCCATTCCCAGCCAAGCCACTAGCTGACCACAGTGATTGAATGAACCAGCTGAGACCAGAACTGCCACGCCAGTGCACAAAATCATAAGAATAAACGCTTATTATTTAAGTTACTGAGTTTGGGTGATTGGTCACACTGAAAGCAACACAAGAAAAGGTGGCTAAGCAGAGCTAAGATGTATTGAACATTGGGAGACATATCCCCTAATGGCTCTTTACACAATAGTTAGTGGGACTCACTATTGATGCGACTGTATGTCAACTGTCATTGAAATAACCTGACATAGATCCAAAATTGACCACACTCCCTAATACTCATTTCAACACAATGTTTGTTGTAATTCTTGGAATGCTACTGTATGGGCTTCAGGGGTTTATAAACCTCCTGAAGTTAAATGAAGAATTATATTTATATGCATTTTTTCATCTGAACTGAGAAAAGATGTTAAAACTACAGAGAATAACAAAGAAATATATATGTACAACTGCTTAGAATTAATAATGTCTCATCATATTTGCTTTGGATTTTTCTATATGTAAAGCAAATAAAACATTACTGACTTGGTCGTCTCCCTTTCCTCTTTCCCCCTTCAGTATTTTGAACTTGGTGTGGATCTTTCTAGTCTGCGGATTTATTTTTTTTTAATTTAATTTTTTTTTTTTTTTTGAGACAGAGTCTCGCTGTATCGCCCAGGCTGGAGTGCAGTGGAATGATCTCAGCTTACTGCAACCTCCTCTTCCTGGGTTCAAACGATTCTCCTGCCTCAGCCTCCCGAGTAGCTGGGATTACGGGCGTCTACCACCACACCAGGCTAATTTTTATATTTTTAGTAGAGACGGGGTTTCGCTATGTTGGCCAGGCTAGTCTCGAACTCCTGACCTCAGGTGATCCACCTGCTTCGGCCTTCCAAAGTGCTAAGATTACAAGCATGAGCCACCACGCCCGGCCTGTATTTTTTTTAATAATATACACACAAATACATATACATACACATACAAAAATAAATGTATAGACCCCCAAATAACATAGTCTTATTTTGTGTTTTTGACATTTTTCTTAAATGGCTTCAGATATGCATCTTTCTACAACTTGCTTCTTTACCAAACACTACCCTTGTGACACCTATCCATATTGATACCATATTATCAAATAAGCCACATGTATATCTCTTCTAATGAACATTTAGATTGTTCCTGTTTTGTTTGTTCTCATGATCTGTGGAAAGTTTATTTGTTATTATAAACACTGTCAGGGAACAGGTCAGTAGCTTCCAACATATTCTCAGAGGACCTCAGGACATTCTCCCATCCAAATGTTAGGAACCTCTGATAATCTGATGTGGGGAAACGGCATTGTCATCATTTTGCATTGATGCATATTTCTGCATTACAGCATTCCCAAGCCTCAAAGGAAGCTATCTTTACTTACATTCTTAAAATAGCTTATTAGATGCTTCTGCATTTAAATCTAAATTTTTCTGTAAGGTCTGCATCTTCCTAGGACACTAAAAACAGCTATTTTTCATTGAAAATTTCTTAGAATCAGAAAATATTGTCCAAAACATTCTGTGACCATGTAATGTTATCCTAAATTGCTGTCAACATCAAATGGTAGTCACACCAAAGAAATTACTAAGACACTAACAATGTGATATTCTAATTTTGTTGTTGTTGTATTCCGTAATGTATATAAGAATTAAACAGCTAAATCTCTGTTGTTATCTCATTTTCCTATTTTCTATTTTTTTAATCTTAGTTAAGATTAGAGAGCCTTCTAGTATGACTTTCTTTTTTTTTTTTTTGAGACAGAGTCTCTCTGTCGCCCAGGCTGGAATGCAGTGGCACAATCTCGGCTCACTGCAAGCTCCGCCTCCCAGGTTCACGCCATTCTCCTGCCTCAGCCTCCCGAGTAGCTGGGACTACTGGCGGCCGCCACCACGCCCGGCTAATTTTTTTGTATTTTTAGTAGAGATGGGGTTTCACCATGTTAGCCAGGATGGTCTCGATCTCCTGACCTCATGATTCACCTGCCTCAGCCTCCCAAGGTGCTGGGATTACAGGCGTGAGCCACCATGCCTAGCCAGTATGACTTTCTTTTACTTTTATGCTTGCTATCACTATGACATCTTCTAGTCTCTATGGCAAAGTCCCAAAGCAAGGAAATTAAAACTCAGAACACTACTACTCGTAATAGACAATGTTCTTAAGTCTAAATTATCCCACTCTGGTATTAACTGAATAAAATCAACCAAAATTGATGATTTTCTATCAGCCTTACCTTCCCTCAGGAGTATGTGAAATAATGAAAAAGTATGCAAATACTTGGACTCGGCATTGTCAAATTTAGAAATAATTTATTGAACTGCTTTTGAAAGAGCATGGACTTAGCAGATCTGGTTGGTTACATACAAATTGTGTGGCCCTGAATAATTCCCCTCCCCTCACTACACTTTGATTTTCTTACCTATAAAATGGCAATAAAAACCCACACTGGTGCTAGAATGAAATGAAATCATGTATATGGAAGCCTTTTGTTATCATTTCTCCTCTATACGGGGAGCTTCTCATAAGCAGAGGCAGAGAACCTAATTTATCTTTTTGGAGACGGAATCTTGCTCTGTCACCCAGACTGGAGTGCAGTGGCACGATCTTGGTTCACCACAACCTCTGCCTCCCATTTCAAGCGATTCTCCTGCCTCAGCCTCCTGAGTAGCTGGGATTACAGGTGCCCGCCACCCCGCCCAGCTAATTTTTTTGTATTTTTAGTAGAGATGGGGGTTTCAACATGTTGGCCAGGCTGGTCTCGAACTCCTGACCTCAAGTGATCTGCCCTCTCGGCCTCCCAAAGTGCTGGGATAACAGGCCTGAGCCACCATGCCCAGCTCTAATTCACCAAGCCTGTATGCTAACCTCCCTTGCCATGGCAATATCTTCTCTCCACTTTGGGGTTCAAAGCTGTCCATCTCCAACCACTCCCGTTCTCTGGTAGGACCACTCATATTTGCCAAGGAAGATTTAGAGGTCTGAGTACCCATTGGTGTCACATATTTGAGTGTCAACGCCAGAATCCAGGGGGAGCACCAATGGTAGGCACGTTTGGGCTAGAACCTGGGAATGTGGAGTATGCATCCCAAGCTCACCCAAAGAGGGGGCTTCATATTTCAGGAGCCAAAGATTAAGCAGCCCATTACTGACCACAGAGTTCTAGTGGGTGGAAGGAGGAACTCTCCCCTGTACACACTTCTGGAGGAGGTCTCCACACAGTTATGACACCCAGTGGGTAATCAGGCTACTTGGGATTATAACACTGCCACCAAAATATAACAAATATGCTTATCAAGAAAAAGGATTTCTAAAACAAGTGGAAAAATACAGAGCACAAATTGTATATTTGCCCCATAATTACAACCACATAAAAACAATGTGTTCGAGGCCTGGTGTGGTGGCACACGCCTATAATCCCAGCACTTTGGGAGGCCAAGGTGGGTCACTTGAGGCCAGGAGTTCAAGACCAGCCTGGCCAACATGGTGAAACCCTGTCTCTACTAAAAATAAAAAAGTTGGCTGGGCATGGTAGCGTGTACCTGTAACCCCAGCTACTCAGGAGGTTGAGGCAGGAGAATCACTTGAATCTGGGAGGCAGAGGGAGGTTGCAGTGAGCCAAGATTGTGCCACTGCACTCCAGCCTGGGCGACAGAGTGAGACTCCATCTCAAGAAAAAACAAACGAACAATGAGTTTGAATAGACTGGAAGGAAACACAAAGACATAAATAATTACTGTGTTAGGGTGTGGGGGTACTATGGGTCAATTCTTCTAAATTTCTTTTTCTTTTTTTTTTTTTCTTTTTTGAGACGAGGTCTCGCTCTTGTCCCCAGGCTGGAGTGCAATGGCGCGATCCAGCTCACTGCAACCTCAGCCTCCCAGGTTCAAGCGATTCTCCTGCCTCAGCCTCCCAAGTAGCTGAGATTACAGGCACCTGCCACCACACCCAGCTAATTTTTGTATTTTTAGTAGAGACGGGGTTTCACCATGTTGGCCAGGCTGGTCTCGGACGCCTCACCTCAAGTGATCCCCCCACCTCGGCCTTCCAAAGTGTTGGGATTACAGGCATTAGCCACCGCGCCCGGCTGAATTCTTCTAAATTTCTTATAATGTAGTACAGTAACCTTCCACCTGCAAGTAGACTTTCTTGAAAAGTCCCAGAAAGAAAACTACCTGGTCATGTCCAGACTCTTTAAGAATTATTCCCACCACTGTTTGGTAAGAAAAACCTTATTAGACTGGGATCTAATAAGGTTAGATCTGCACTGGATCAGATCTAACTTGGATTCTGGCACCAGCTCAGCTAAAAACTAGCTATGAGACTTTGGAAGTCATTTAACGTCTCTAGATCTCTCTGTGAAGTTAACAAATGGATTTAGGATAGAGTTTTTAAACTCTCTTCTGGGCTTTCTACAATGTAGCCTATGTTTTACTTTCTATAATGTAGCATACGACCATAAAGTACTATAAATAAATTTGTAACAAATATTATCACAGCTCAAAAGACCCAAGAGAGTGTGCCTCCTTCAGAGCAGTTCTTATACTTATTCCAGGAAAGAGGGACCTGCTGGATACTGCATATCTTTAGCGGGGCTAATTGTTCTGCCTTTGAGGCACAATGTAACTTCTGGAAACACCAGAGAGAGATGTAGTGCAAAGTCTGGTGAGTAACAGGAATGATCACACTGGACACTAAGGAGTTAAAAACTAAAAAATAAGGCCCTCCCTCCTTCCCTCTTCTTCCCTTCTTTCTCTCTTTTGAGACAGAGTTTCACTCTTGTTGCCCAGGCTGGAGTGCAATGGCGTGACCTAGGGTCACTGCAACCTCCGCCTCCCAGGTTCAAGTGATTCTCCTGCCTCAGCCTCCCAAGTAGCTGGGATTACAGGTGTGCGCCACCACACCCAGCTACTTTTGTATTTTTCATAGAGACAGGGTTTCACCAGGTTGGCCAGGCCGGTCTCAAACTCCTGATCTCAGGTGATCTGCCCACCTCGGCCTCCCAAAGTGCTGGGATTACAGGCGTGAACCACAGGGCCCAGCCCTGTCTCTTTTTTCTCTCTCTCTTTTTCTCTCTCTCTCTCACTCTCACCCAGGCTGCAGTACCACAGCCACAGCTCACTGCATACTTGAACTCCTAAGCTCAAGGATTCCTCCCACCGCAGCCTCCCAAGTAACTGGGACTACAGTGCGTGCCATCACACCTGGCTAATTTTTAAAATTTTTTTTAAGGTAAAGGCCTGAACCACCACACCCGGCAAAAAATAGGTTTTATTACATAGCTCATAAATGACCATTCAAAAGTGCTTTGAACAACAGCAAAGACGTCATTCTCATGGTGGTAACTCAGAAGGGAGGGCCAACTTCATTCACATGTACAGTTTAAGTTCTATGGGTTGTCAAAGTCCATGTCACTATGTTAGGGCTGGCTTTTGCAGTTGTACTTAAGTGTGGCTGTCCCAAAGATACATGGAAAAAATACTTTGCTTAGGATGCCCCAAAACCTTTTGTCTCTGCCAACATAAATTCTGAAATTGAAATTCAAAACACAATTTGTTTACCACTATCACAGAATGTGCTTATAAGGCTGTTTATTTTAATACCTTTGGCATTTAACCTTTAACCTCTTATTTACTCTGTAAATATCATCTCAGCATGGTGAGAAAAAGAAAAAAGAATTTTTTTAAAAACTCACCATTAAGAAACATTTTAATCACAGATTGGTAAAAACACAAGTTGCTGCATTTTTGCAAAAAAAAAAAAAAAAAGAGAGATGACTCAAACTTGGAAAACCATGACTACATAATTCCTATATATCCTACCATGAAGCTTATAATACCTTGCACTTACATAGAAGATTTAAAATATTTCTGCTTTTTGAAGCAGATAAAAAGAGCTTTCTCAAATTCCCAACAAATAATAAGGCCCCATACTTGTCTCATGAGGAAACGCAAGGCACTATATGTCGTCTTTCACTGAGTCTCACGGGAGCTCATCACATGCCCACACTAGGCACAGAGGCAAAATGTTGTATTCTAAGTTATCAGAATGCTCGCTGCTGCTCATTATCTAACCCTCAAGATAACTCCTGAGACAGACCTCCAATTCATGAGATTCAACTGAAAAAGGAATGAAAAACAAGAAGCCATCATGTGACATTGGAGGCCATGGCATTTTCAGTGGAGGAAGGAGTTGAAGGGTTGAAGAGAAAAGCTCAATTTGCAGCCTCACCACTCGTGGAACCATCCTACACAGGTGTTGAGATAGCGCCAAACAGTAGCAGCTGGATGCAGATTTTCCCTGTTATAATAGCTTAGAGAGTGCATGAGCTGAAAATACCAGGCAATTCCCTGTCTTTAGGGAGACCCAGTAGGAAGGTGTGGATGTATCGATAAATACTGAATGTCACTACTGGGTGTGTAGTGAACATTTAGACATTCTTCCTGGTGAGTGAATGAGAAGAATCACTGTGGTTCACAGAAGGACACCATGTTAAGACTTACAATAAAGTGGCTGCAAACAGCTAAGCTGCAGGTGTCCTTGGCCCCTCTGAGATGATCAAATCACATACAAAAATTGGCAGAGGCCGGTCGTGGTGGCTCACGTCTGTAGTCCCAGAACTTTGGGAGGCTGAGGCAGGCAGATCACCTGAGGTCAGGAGTTTGAGACCAGCCTGGCCAACATGGTGAAACCCTGTCTCTACTAAAAATACAAAAATTAGGCGGGCGTGGTGGCGGGGCCTGTAATCCCAGCTACTCAGGAGGCTGAGGCAGGAGAACTGCTTGAACCTAGGAGGCGGAAGTTGTAGTGAACCGAGATCACGCCAGTGCACTCCAGCCTGGGCGACAAGAGCGAAACTGTCTCAAAATAAATAAAAATAACGGGCAGATATAGCATAAAAATCTAGATTTCTAGCTTCTCTTGAAAAACAAGATAATTTGGTAATATGGTCGATACAACCATGGCCTAGAATCAAGTAGTGGTGCCTCCTTGAATGGCGCATATATTCCATATTTACTCTCTAGAGGCCAGCCTCCCTCCACCAAATTATAAGACATTTAAGTTTGCAACCACTGGCCGGGCACGATGGCTCATGCCTGCAATCCCAGCACTTTGGGAGGCCGAGGTGGGAGGATCACGAGGTCAGGAGTTTGAGACCAGCCTCGCCAACATAGTGGAACCCCGTCTCTACTAAAAATACAAAATATTAGCTGGACGTGGTGGCAGGCGCCTGTAATCCCAGCTGCTTGGGAGGCTGAGGCAGGAGAATCGTTTGAAGCCGCGAGGCGGAGGTTGCAGTGAGTTGAGATCGCGCCACTGTACTCCAGCCCGGGCGACAGTGAGAGACTCCAACTCAAAAAAAAAAAAAAGTTTGCAACCACTGACAAGGCTGTAGTCCTCAGCAAAAGTGTGGTGGAGGTGACTTTCAACTTCAGTAAGTGTCTGCTTCTTATACTTCTCCATCCCTCTCCATCCACTGCTCCACTCGTTTTCTCTCCAAGGAGATGTCTGGGCTGTCAAATATTTCCCACTAGGATGGCCCACTCACACTTGTCCCTAGATAATATCTCAGACTCTAGGTATTTCCCTAACCCTTTGCCTCCATCAAAACTTTCTTTGTGCTTGATCCCATTCCTTTGTGGTTTTGTTTTGTTGTATTGTGTTGTTTTGACTAGGAGACTACTAGCAATCTGATAAACTAATCAGTGGAAATCAAGTCGGTTACCTTCCCAGGAAACATTTGAAATGTATTCCAGACTTTCTAAATACATGCCATGCCATCACCTAAAGGAACTTACCTACCTTATCATCAGCTATCCATCAGATTTCTAGGATGTAAATCTATTCCTGGGTATTCTTATGTCTCATATCTATAATTTACTCACAAGTATATGCAAGTAAGGAAAAGGGAACAGATCTTGAACATGTTCTGAGGTGATGGTCAATTCAGATTTGCTCAAATATTTCTGTATATTTAATGCACAGAAACCTTGCATTAAAATGAATCACAATTTCTGGATCCAAAGTACATAGCAGATCTACAGCCATGGGTTTCAGTCTATCAGAGAGTCCAAACTGGTCATGGCCACAAAAGCAGAACTTCCTTTGCAGATGATGACAAGCCCAGATTCTATAAAGGAAGCCTTAGATGTGTATTATGGTTAAAGTCAACAGAGATTTTTTTGTACTCTGCTAAACAACCTACACTAAATTATAAAGATGTGCAGGGTTTTTTTTAACTTCTTCAAGTCTCCTTAGGAAAAAGACACAAGTAACTATTGCCTGGTAGTGTTCTTAGTTTTCTCAAGACACAGAAGTGTCCCAAACTGAGTTTTCAGGAGGAAGATAGAAGGTGAACTACAAGCTGTACACTGTGTTCATGAGTCAGAAAATGAAAATGGCTATTTTCCTTATGAGTCACAACTGAATGAGTCTTAGTAGGGCCTCAAGTACAGATGGAGAGCCCTCCTACTATGCTACCAGACTTCCTAAAAGACACACACACACACACACTCACACAGAAGAAGTCCACGGTATAGGTGTTCTCCCTATAGCCCAGCCAAGGGCCTTCTTTTTCTTCTCCTTCTTCTTAATATTTTTTAACTGAAACAGGGTCTCACTATGTTACCCAGGATGGTCTTGAACTCCTGGGCTCAAGTATTCCTCCTGCCTCTGCCTCCCACAGTGCTGGGATTACAAGCGTGAGCCACTGTGCCTGGCCACCAAGGGCCTTCTGATGAATTTTAGCCTCCATGCTAATCTTCAGCCACACCCAAAGAAGGTAATGTCCTTTCCCTTCCTGTTCTAAGCAGCTGAACTTGGGCAGGCCTGGCAGATGTGGAACACAAAATGAAGTATCATTTGGCTTGACAGAGTCTTACATAAACATTAAATATTGTAACTTGGGTTTCTGATTATTTAAGATGATGCGCTATTCTAAGGCAACTTCACATACATAATGAACAATTTTTCAAGTCAGGAAAGAAATGATTAACTTTGGCCAAATCACTCTGGATCCAGTAGATCTATCAATGGCACATCTCCTGTTTCAGAACAGCCAGCTGTTTCAACTTTTCCGTCAGTGAATTGTGACTTCAGCAACCATATCTGATGCACAGATGTCGCCTGGCGGCACACAACATGCCCATCTGTGCTGATGGCAAGGAGCCCATCAATAGGTAAGTCACACACTGTCCTCGGATAGAACCATCTCTTCCCTACAGCATGCCTTCTTCGCATGCATTTGACCAACCCTCTACTTCATCTGCAATGGGGCTGAATTAAGCATGGTGTCCCAGGTTTTGGAAAACGCAGCCTAGACTATATTTCAGTCCATTCCGCATGAAAAATGAGTTTAACTGAGGGGAAGTTAATTTCCTCAAGGTACCACTCAAGTACTTAAATTCAGTTAAGATTCCTTAAGTTCTTGACGTAAACATATTGACCCACGGAAAATGATTACAGCCATTCTCAAGTACCAGGACTATCACATTGCTTCAAGGGACCAGGTGCCCAGTGAGGTAGCTTTACCCAAACACATGCCCAATGGGAATGTTTCTCTGCTGGGGTGAGGGGAGGGGTCCAAAAGTAACGTGGAGTAGACTGACTTCTTAAACCTTAAAACTAGGAGAGGAAATTTATAGATAAAGTGTTCTCTTAGATGGGGCAAAAGTGACTTAATTTTGGACTATGTAAAAAGAAAAGGCTTTGGCCAAGGATGCCTTGAAAGGTTTCTCGTTGATGTTTGTTTGTAATCATTCTTTGGAATAAACAGCACGGGGCAAGGCGGCTTCTGAGCCTTGTGTGCAGGATTCGATGGGCCTCTGCTGCACTTCCCTCAGGCTGCTCATCGGGATATCGATTTTTAAATTAGTGTTGTGCTGGTTATCATTTTGACTTGGCTTCTCTTCCACAGCCATTAGAAAACAACAGCAAACCAGAAGTGGACGAGATCATCCACCTAAGCAGGACTACTTGAAAAGAAGCAAGTGTGGAAACTATGAAGCCTTGCAATAGATTATTTTTTTCTGATGAACTGCCGATCTCTTCAAAATAGAGTCCTTGCTGTTGTGCCCCGGAAAGAAAAGTACACCACGCCAAAGCCCAAGGGAGGTGGCTAAGGTTATACAGGGAGGGAGGGGAGTGTAGCTGGACTGGGGAGTTGGAATAGCAGAAAAGCCACAAGTCAAAGAGGCGGCCCCTTCCACACATTCCCAAAGTGCCAAAGGGAAAAGAGCAACAAACTTGAAACTCGCGAGGGCGTCTTCCCGTGCGAAGCGTCCCCTGGATCCCCGAAAAGCCCCGATCCCCTCGCGCTTGGGAAGGGGTGGGGTCCTCTTCAGGAGGTGTTTACTTGGCGTCCCGGGCGCGGAGACCCTCGGGGCCGGCGCCCGGCACAGGTCCGGGGCGGCGTGGCTGCCGCCCGCGCCCGAGTCGCCCGGGCTCTTGACAGCCCGCCGGCCGCCAGGTGCTCGCGCTACCTGGCGCCCCCGCCTGCCTTTGTGCGGCCCGCGCCGCCCCTCGCCAGGGCAGGCCAGGGACCGCCCCTGCCCGCGTGCCGCTGCCAGGCGGGACAGCTGCGGGCGCTGCCGGGCGGCGGAGCGGCGGCGGGGAGGAGAGGGAGTCGGTGCGAGGGTGCCCGGGGCGGGGCGGGCACGGCCGCGGGGAGGGCAGGGGACGCCGCCAGCGGCTGCGGCGCGAGTCTCCGAGCACCTCCCCTGCCAGCTGCGCCCCCCACGTCCCAGCAGGAGGAGGGGACCCCCTCCCGCGCCGTGCCCCTCGCAGCCGATGCACTCGCACCCTGGCTTCCGACAGCTGGCAGCCATAGCAACCCGGCCACAGAAAGTTTGGCGACGCAGAAGGCGACTTGGAATAAACTTTTCCTTGGCCCCTCGCTCGCTCTCCCCCGGCCCGGGTTTACGGAAAGCAGCAGGAAATCAGAGCTCGGGACGTGCCGGCTCCCGCGTCCACCTTCTCCACCCCTGGCCCAGGCAGCGCGCCCAAGGTGGGTGCACCACGCCGGGGCTTCCTGCCCGGTCCCCGGGTCCGGCGTCCTAGGACGCGGCACGGCCAACTCACCATGGTGACTCGCGCCGCGGTCGCGCCTTCGCCGGGTCCCGCTGCCGGGGAGCTGGGGCTGGAACGCAGTCTCCTGGGCGAACTTCAAAAGTTGGTTCTCCTCGCCAAAAACAGGCTCCCGACACCCAAGCACTCACAGGAGCCAATGGGAACCCAGGGGGGACTCCATCCAGGCGGGATCGGCGGCGCTAGGTGAGGGCGAGACGGCGGCGGCTTAGCAGGCGGGGCGCATGCTGCGGAGGGCAAGAGTCCACTCGGACTTGCGGCTCGCCGCCCGCCCAGGTGAGTCCGATGCGCTCAGAGCGTCCGCCTCGTTCCCCTTCCTCGCTCCTCTTTCTTCGGCCACTTAATCCGTACTCCTCTGGCTGAGTCTCGGCTCGGGCCGGGCAATCTGTCCATAAATGGAGAACTCAGCTCAGGCCTGACCAATCAGGGTTTGTTCTCGTAGCGTCACTCCTCAGGGAAATCGTAGTAGCCAACAAGCTTGGAGCTGCTGGAGTTTCCAAAGATCTCTGGATCCTGTAGTCCTCCTCCCGCGCCAGCCACCGAAGAACGCTGCGGACCCAGCTCGCTCCTGGTAGCAAGACCCAAACTGTAAGGAAGAAAACCCTCGTGAAAGAGGAGCAAACCTTTCACTTCGCTGAGTTTTAAGACGAAAGTTAGGGTGGGTTTCGCTTCCAAGTTGAAGTGGCATGATTTTCCCAGAACTTTTTTTTAAGAAGGAAATATTTTATCAGCATAAAACATCACAGTCGTGGCAGCAGCCCAAAGGAAATCCTTTTTCTTTCCTACGTCTGGATTGTGAGCAAAGTCAAAAATATCATTTCCCCACCCCTCTTTTTACCTGAATTTCCTTGGAAAACAAAGGAAGACTTCCGGCTGCTTTTTCTTTTCTTTTTTCTGTTTTTCTTTTCTTTCTCTTTCCTTTCTTTTCTGTTTCTTTTTTGCACGTTTTGATGACAGAAAAGTTGTTGCACGTGCAGTGGGCAGAGGGAAGGAGAGAGGAGAGAGAGGTGGGAAGAAACCCCATCCAACCTCAGCCAACACATCTGCTGAAAACAATCAGAAGTGTAAAAATGCATTATTCCAGACTGTCGAATATCCAAGGAGAAGATTGGGGTGGGGCGGGGTGGGGGGAAGCAGAATCTCAAAATCAAGGTAGGGAGTTTGATTTTATTGTTCTGGAGGCTGAGGAAGTAAATTTGGTGAGTCTTAACAGGCTGCCTTCCTGGGATCTGTAGAAGATAAAGTTGGTAAACTTCAAGGCGTAGAGTAACTATGAAGCATAATGATATTATGATACTTTCTGAAATTTGGTTGAGGCAGGGCGCTGTGGCTCACGCCTATAATCCCAGCACTTTGGGAGGCTAAGGTTGGTGGATAATCTGAGGTCAGGAGTTTGAGACCAGCCTGGCCAACATGGTGAAACCCCTTCTCTACTAAAAATACAAAAATTAGCCTGACGTGGTTATACATGCCTGTAATCTCAGCTACTCGGGAGGCTGAGGCACGAGAATCGCTTGAACAGGGGAGGCGGAGGTCGCAGTGACCGGGATCGTGCCAGTCCACTCCAGCCTGGGCGACAGAGCAAGATTCTGTCAAAAAAAGAAGGAAGAAAAGGAGAGGAGAGGGGAGGAGAGGGGAGGGGAGGGGAGGGGAGGGAAGTTTGGTTGTAGCTCTTCACTTGACTATCTGAACATAGAGTTAGAAAGGGTATTAAACATTGTCTTGTCTAAAAGGTAAACAAAATGTTACAACATGGATGAATCTCGAAAATATCGTGTTAAGCCAGGAGTAAAAGACCACATATTATGTAATTCCATTTAAATGAAAGTTGAGGATAGGGAAATCTATAGAGATAAAAAGTAGATTAGTGGTTTGCTAGGGGCTGGGGGAGAGGGGAAATGGAAGTAATTGCTAACAGGTATGCATTTTCCTGTTGAAGTGATGAAAATATTCTGGAATTAGTGGTGATGATTGTACAAGTTTGTGAATATACTAAAAACCACTGTGTTATGCTTTTTAAATGGGTGAATCTTATGGTACGTTCATTATATCTCACTTTTAAAAGTTGGAAGAGCAGCCATAAAAAATGATGAGTTCATGTCCTTTGTAGGGACATGGATGAAACTGGAAACCATCATTCTCAGTAAACTATCGCAAGGACAAAAAACCAAACACCACATGTTCTCACTCATAGGTGGGAATTGAACAATGAGAACACATGGACACAGGAAGGGGAACATCACACACTGGGGCCTGTTGTGGGGTGGGGGGAGGGGGGAGGGATAGCATTAAGAGATATACCTAACGTTAAATGACGAGTTAATGGGTGCAGCACACCAACATGGCACATGTATACGTATGTAACAAACCTGCACATGGTGCACATGTACCCTAAAACTTAAAGTATAATAATAAAATTTTTTTAAAAAGTTGAAAGAAAATCATATTGTCCAAATTCTTGTAGTAATCATTTACATAGTTTGGCAACAATATAATCGAATGTGTATTATAAGACAGCACGGCTAAATACTAGAGTTACAACTGATCCCTGCCCTCACTGAGCTTACAATTTTAGAATGGGGAAAACAAACAATTTTTAAAAAGAATAAATACAGGAAAGAAGCAAGCATAATGAAATGCAACAGTAGTTTTGTGCAAGGAACTGCCATATTTGGAGCTATAGTTTAGGGCAGGAAATTCATCTGGCATAGTTACATAGCATGAATTGGAAAGAAAACAGCATGCCATCTGTACTAGGCATTGCCTAGGTACACACAGACATGATAAATTCTCAGATAAGTCTGACTCCATATTTCATAGGGGAATATCAGCTTCAGAATATTATTAGGTCAGCCAAGCTCAGTGGCTCATGCCTACAATGCTAGTGCTTTAGGAGGCCAAGATGGTAGGATTGCTTGAAGCCAGGCATTCAAGACCAGCCTGGGCATCATAGCAAGACTCTGTCTCTATCAAAAAATTATAGTAATAAAAATTAGCTGGGCATTATAGTGCACGCCTGTAGTCCCAGCTACTTGGGAGGCTGAGGCAGGAAGGTCATGTGAGGCCAGGAATTCGAGGCTGTAGTGAGCTACGATCGTGCCACTGCACTCCAGCCTGGGCAACGGAGTGAAGCCCTGTCTCAAAACAACAACAACAAAACCTATCAGGAATTTTAGGAGTGTATGAACAGAGATTACCAAGACGGAAATGTCAGCTTACCAGTAACAGAAGAAACACTACCTAAGCCACCATCCCATCCATGGTCAACCCTCATTAGTAGTCAGATTGACATGGGCTTTGAGATATACAGACAAAGGCATAGTTTTTTTCCCAAGATTAGCCCAGGAATACAATGAAACACTGAAAATCTCTTAATAATCCATTGACAGTCGACTGACAATTGATCAGTCTTGGATTTATCAAAAACTACCTTGAGACTATTAGTCCATTATATCATCATTTCTGATTTTTTTAAAAAATGTTTTAGCGTTTACTTTTATTGCCCTAATAATCTAGAATCTCAAGTTTCAAGAGGTACATCTAACTGTAGTAGGCAGGACTTTGATGAAGATGTATGCTTGTGTTCATTTTTTATAATATATAAGATTTTATATGTATATATAATTTATATATGATTATACATGATTTTATAATATATATGAGCATGAGATTATTATAAAGTCATATATATATATAAAAGCAGTTTTTGCTGGGCGTGGTGGCTCATGCCTGTAATCCCAGCACTTTGGGAGGCCGAGGCAGGTGGATCACGCGGTCAGGAGATCGAGACCATCCTGGCTAACATGATGAAACCCTGTCTCTACTAAAAAAAAAAAAAAAATACAAAAAATTAGCCAGGCATGGTGGCGGGTGCCTGTAGTCCCAGCTACTCGGGAGGCTGAGGCAGGAGAATGGCATGAACCCGGGAGGCAGAGCTTGCAATGAGCCAAGATCAGACCACTGCACTCCAGCCTGGGCGACAGAGTGAGACTCCGTCTCAAAAAAAAAAAAAAAAAAAAAAGGAACATTTTCCCAATTCTGATTTCCATCTGTTTTTCAGAGGATTCAGTAATATATTGCCAAATATTTATTCTTTTTTTTTTTTTTTGAGATGGAGTCTTTCTCTGTCGCCCAAGCTGGAGTGCAGTGGCACAATCTCGGCTCACTGCAACCTCCACCTCCTGGGTTCAAGCAATTCTCTGCCTCAGCCTCCCAAGTAGCTGGAATCACAGGCACCTGCCACCACACCCAGCTAATTTTTGTATTTTTAGTAGAGATGGGTTTTCACCATCCTAGCCAGGCTGGTCTTGAACTCCTGACCTCGTGATCCACCCACCTCGGCCTCCCAAAGTGCTGGGATTACAGGTGCGAGCCACCACACCCAGCCTTCTTTCTTTTTTTGAGACGTTCTGTCACCCAGACTGGAGTGCAGTGGCTCTATCTCGGCTCACTGCAACCTCTCGCCTCCTGGGTTCAAGTGATTCTCCTGCCTCAGCCTCCAGAGTAGCTAGCAATACAGGCGCCCACCACCACACCTGGTTAATTTTTGTATTTTTAGTAGAGATGGGTTTTCGCCATGTTGGCCAGGCTGCTCTCTCAAAGTCCTGACCTCAAATGATCTGCCTGCCTCAGCCCCCCGAAGTGCTGGGATTATAGACTTGAGCCACTGAACCCGGCCAGATACTTATTCAAGACCATAGTAGCAGTGAAGTGGAAGCAACTTTTAAAACTGTAAAACTCATTCTAGACACATGATGGAGCTAGTCAGATAAGAGTTTGTGCATACCTTGGCGTGATTAATTGCATTTTTTCTGGGGCTGAATGAAAAGGAACAAATAAAAAAATCAAAATGAATACAAAGTAAAATTTTCTGTATAAATCTATCAGTGAACGAAATCATTGTTTATGCATTTTGGAAAGCAGCAAGAAAATAATATCGAGCAATAAAACTAGTTTCCCTGTCAATACCATAAAAAATCATTCAGAATGCACTCACAACACTAAAGTTAATTAATGTGGGGTCGGGTGCGGTGGCTCACGCCTGTAATCCTGGCACTTTGGGAGACCGAGGCAGGAGGATTGCCTGAGCCCAGGAGTTTGAGACTAGCCTGGGCAACATGGTGAAACCCTGTCTCTACACACTTTTTTTTTTTTTTTTAATTAGCCAAGAGTTGTGGTGCACACCCCTGGTCCTAGCTATTCGGGAGGCTGAGGCAAGAGGATTGCATGAACCTGGGAGGCAGAGGTAGATCACCTGGAGTCAGGAGTTGGAGAGCAGCCTGGCCAAACATGGTGAAACCCTGTCTCTACTAAAAATACAAAAAAAAAAAAAAATTAGCTGGCCGTGGTGGCAGGCACCTGTAATCCCAGCTACTCGATAGGCTGAGGCAGGAGAATCTCTTGAACCCCAGAGGTGGAGATTGCAGTGAGCGGAGACAGGCCAGTGCGGGCCAGCCTGGGCAAAAAGAGTGAGACTACGTCTCAAAAAGAAAAGAAAAGAAAAGAAAATTTGGCTGGGCACAGTGGCTCACACCTGTAATCCCAGGACTTTGGCAGGCCAAGGTGGGTGGATCACCCGAGGTCAGGAGTTTGAGACCAGCCTGACCAATATGATGAAACCCCGTCTCTACTAAAAATACAAAAGTTAGCCGGGCGTCTGTCCTGCGCCTGTAGTCCCAGCTATAGGAGAGGCTGAGACAGGAGAATTGTTTGAACCCGGGAGGCAGCAGTTGCAGTGAGCTAAGATCCCGCCACCGCACTCCAGCCTGGGTGACAGAGCGAGACTCCATCTCCACACAAAAAAGAAAATTTGTTAATGGGAAAATTAGAAACCTTTAACAAGACACTAATGAAAGTGAGACTTGTATCATATCAGTGTGAAATGTCCTCTACAATCACTATTTTTATCATAACATACATCGTGTATTAGATTCACTAGCTATTAGCTACTGAGCTAAGTGCTTAACGTGCAATATCTTATTTAATCTTCCATATGATCATGTTAGCTCCATTTGCAGTTAAGAAACTCAGTTGAGAAGACTTAATTTGCCCAAGCTATTACTCAGCTATCCTGCATCAAATACATACATTTGTGTGGCTCTGAAGCCTACACTATTACCCTTTAATCAGTGATTGTGTAATAGAAATGTCCATCAGAAGAAATTGTCCCTAATGCAGGCCCAAAATGAATAGGAACACACTTATTAAAACGCTGTGAGCCTTTCCGAACCAGAGCTCCCAGAAAAATTGTTGCTTTTTAATGGAATATAAAAATTACATTTGCATAGTAAGTTTAACTCTAAACACTTTTTCCCCAGTATGTTGATATTGGTTTATAAAAAGGATGTTGAAGAGAATTTCATCAGTTGTATAATGTAATATGATGCTACTTCTGATTAAGATGAAATTAAGGCTGGGCACGGTGGCTCACACCTGTAATCCCAGCACTTTGGGAGGTCGAGGCAGGTGGATCACCTGAGGTCAAGAATTCGAGACCAGCCTGGCCAGCATGGTGAAACCCCATCTCTACTAAAAATACAAAAAAGTAACCGGGCGTAGTGGCAGGCCCCTGTAATCCCAGCTACCCAGGAGGCTGGGGCAGGAGACTCACTTGAACCCAGGAGGCAGAGGTTGCAGTGAACCGAGACAGTGCCATTGCACTCCAGCCTGGGTGACAGAGGGAGACTCTGTCTCAAAAAAAAAAAAAAAAAAAGATAAAATTATTTTGCTGTACAATTATTTTACTGAAGTAAAGGAATAGAAATGATTTAAACATATGCTTAAATTAGTAGCTTATTAAAAGCATGTTTGTATAGATTTATTATTATATTGTCTCTGATTTAAATCAATATTTTCTTTTCTTTCTTCCAGTTTCAATTTGATTTTTACATTCAGAAGATAAACCTTGATCTTTCTCCAAATCTAAAAAATTTGGAGTTGAAATAATGAGTAATACTAGTTATGGTGGTCCATGATCTACCAAGGAATGAGGAAGTCCATGGAAATGAGCTTTGCTGATAACTAAATCTCCTGTCCATACACTGGTGTTCTTTCTTTTCCCCAGCCACTGTCAATGTTTACTTTCCTGCTGGATTCTGTGTATTCTTATAAGTCATCTGAGCTCTTTGCTGCAACAAGGCAAGGCATGGATCAATAAATATGTGCATTTTGAAAAGTAAAAAATAACAAATCTCTGCATGAACCTTGCCTTTTTTCCTTTTTTCTTTTTTCTTTCTTTTTTTTTTTTTTTGTTTTTTGTTGTTTTTTTGTTTGTTTGACAGCATCACACTGTGTCTCCCAGGCTGGAGTGCAGTGGCACAAACAGGGATCACTGTGCCAGGCTCAAGTGATCCTCCCGCCTCAGCCTCCCAAGTAGCTGGGACCATAGGCACACACTACCTATAGCTCGGCTAATTTTTTTATTTTTTTGTAGAGACAGAGTCTCACCATGTTACCCAGGCTGGTCTCGAACTCCTGGGCTAAAGCAGTCCTCCAGCCTCAGCCTCCCAAAGTGCTGGGATTAAAGGCATAAACCACTACACCCAGCCAAATCTTGTCATTTTTAGACACCAAGACTTTTTTTTTTAACTTTAAGAAAAGTTTTTTCTGAATGAAACTACACATTTCATTGACTTCTGAAAATACATTGAATGTCAAGCAGCTTTTGCTTTAAGACTCAAGGTCATTAAAGTAAATATTGATTATTGCACAGGATTGCACGAACCAAGGTCCTTGGGGACTATCAGATGAAATGACTGTTTGCCACTATCTTTCATAGTCTTGGACTGCTGTACCTAAATGGTTCTCCTGTGTTTTTTTTTTTTTTTTTTTTTTGAGTTTATATCCTCCACTGGCAGAGACTTATTTATTTATTCATTTATTTATTTATTCATTTATTTATTTATTTATTTTGAGATGACATCTTGCTCTGTTGCCCAGGCTGGAGTAGGATGGCATGATGACAGCTCACTGCTGCCTTAAACTCCCAGCCTCAAGCTGTCCTCCTGCTTCAGCCTCCCAAATTGCTGTAATTACAGGTGAGTGACCACACCTGGCCAAGAGAGACTTTTTTTCTCCCGTTATCTGTTGCTCCAATTTAGTCTCTTTTAGTAACAAGGATCAGAAGAGCACATGGGTTACTTTAAGGAAAATAATTTTTTTTTTTTTTTTGAGACATAGTCTTACTCGGTTGCCCAAGCTGGAGTGCAGTGGCGTGATGTCGGTTCACTACAACCTCTGCCTCCCAGGTTCAAGCGATTCTCCTGCTTCGGCCTCCCGAATAGCTGGGATTACAGGTATGCACCACCACACCTGGCTAATTTTTGTATTTTTAGTAGAGACAGGGTTTCATCAAGTTGGCCAGGCTGGTCTCGAACTCCTGACCTCCAGTGATCCGGCTGCTGCAGCCTCACAAAGTGCTGGGATTATAGGCGTGAGCTACCATGCCTGGCCTTTGCTTTATTTTTTGTTTTTGTTTTTATTTTTGTTTTTGTTTTTGTTTGAGACAGTCTCACTCTGTCACCCAGGCTGGAGTGCACTGGCATGACCTTGGCTCACGGCAACCTCTGCCTCCCGGGTTCAAACGATTCTCGTGCCTCAGCCTCTCGAGTAGCTGGGATCATAGGCACGTGCCACCACACCTAGCTAATTTTTGAAATTTTTAGTAGAGATAGGGTTTTGCCATATTGGCCAGGCTGGTCTCGAACTCCCGGCCTCAAGTGATCCAAGTGCCTCAGCCTCCCAAAGTGCTGGGATTACAGGTGTGAGCCACTTCACCAGGCCAGAAAGAAATTTTTTTAAGGTATACATGCCCAGGAGCCCAGGAAAAACAAGACAAAAGAAGGCAGGGCTGTGCATCTCTGCATGGTTGGATGTTCTTTTCTTGTCTGTCTCTTGAAGCTTCTCCCACTTAACTCACAGTTGTTCCTCTTCCCCGATTTCAGCTTGCAAAGTGCCTGTAGCCTGTCATGATCTGACTTGGGCCATAGAACAACCTTTTTGCAATGTTGCCCACAGCTCACTGGAAACTGCCCTCTAGGCCTTTTGATTCAATTTCCTTAGGGAGAAAGGGACGGAGAGAAAAACAGAAAGAATCTGACTCACCCAGCTCAACCTTTTAAATCACACCACCCAGGTCATAGGTCACTGACAAGGAAGGCTCTGCTGGGACCAGGTGCCTGTCCAGTCACATTCCAAGCAAATGCTGTGAGAGGAGTGATGTCCTAAAGCTTACTGCCCTATTAAGAAGAGATGGCAGATGGGGACAGAGTCTCTGGGGAAGGAAGACAGGGTAGACACTCCAAATTTAGGGCATGCAGCAGTTTGCTGACTGTGCCTGTCTGCTGCCTCATTTCTACACTTAGTGAGTCCAGGAGGGTAATTCCATTCACCTCTTCAACAGAAAAAAATGTACGGCCTTTGTAACGATCATCATCGTTTCCCCTTTATCATCATTATGCCTGTAAATGTGTTTACATACTTGAGATGTGACATCATTTTTCCTTTATTATCATGTACTTACAAATGTGTTTTTGATTACATGCCCTCAAATATTTGTGCAAACACATAGATGTGTGTGTTGTGTGTGTGTATTTAAGATGACATTTATTTTTCTATTTTCTTTTCTTTTTTGACATAGGGTCTCACTCTGTCGCTCAGGCTGGAATCCAGTGGTGTGAACACATATCTCAAGCAATCCTCCTGCCTCTGCCTCCCAAGTAGTCAGAACTACAGGCGGCACCAACATGGCCGGCTAATTTTTTTTTTCTTTTTTTGTAGGACTGGGTCTTGCTATATTGCCCAGGCTGGTCTCAAACTCCTAGGCTCAAGCGATCCTCCCTCCTCGGCCTCCCAAAGTGCTGGAATTACACGTATGAGGACCACGCTCAGCCAGTTGACATGTTTTTCAATATATTGTTACAACCACTTGGGGAGATTAAATAGAGTGTTTCTTGGTGTTCAGCGTGATGGCAGCATGGTTTCCAACTGAATGCTCTTTTCACTCACCACCACAACAAACCTTTACTGAGCAGTGTTGTAGGTGCTGGAGAAGTAGAAGACAAGTTCCCTGTCCTCATAGGATTCACATCTTTACATGTACATCCAAAACGTACAGCAATGCAAGAGAGTTCTACCTTCATATAGAACACGTTCCCAAAACACACACCAATGTCAGATACGTAAAGTTCAAAAACAAATCTGTGTGCTTTAAGCACAGGTTTCTATTTTCAGAGATCTAAAATGTAGTATAAAATTCCTGATTGTGTGCTGTCCCCTAGACATACTCTTAAGCTATAATTCCAGCATGCATAGATGTTTTTAAAATCTGAGCGTCTCCATCCTAGCTGAGCAAAGTTGACCACCTGAAGTCCAACAGGCAGCTTTAAGATTTGGGCCAGGCTATTTACCTCTGTAAATCATGAATTGTTTTCTTTATCTGTAAAAACAGAGATCATAATAGTACCTTCGTCATTTATTTCTCACATAGTGTTGTAAGAATATGAATTAAATCCTATAAAGCAATAGCAATGGTGAGTAATGCATAGCAACATCTCAGTATGAGTTGTCATTATTGAGGCTGAAGATTCACTACCTTCTCCACACCTAATGATTCCCTTCTTTGTCTCAATTGTTTTATGTTTATGAGAACAACACTCCCTTTTACTAGTGTTTGCACTTATATTTTCTCCATATTTCACTAATTTTGAAAAAGCAACAAGGCTAAATGGAACCCAGTATGAATGTAATTGAGTAAATGCTGTAGTTTGACAGAGTTGGTGGCACAGATGGATCTGAGCTGTGGACTGGCAGGCAGCACCACAAAGAGATAGCTCAAAAGGTTCCTTTGTTGCCTGGTCCATTGTCCTGATGCCAAGTAGGAAAGATGGTTCAGGTGCATTTCTATACAGTGTCTGTATCTGTGGAAAGGTGAATGCACAAAGGTCAAGGGCACAAGGAGATGGCCCCTCTCTTTTATTATATTGAATTCCTGGAAATCCCGAAACAGGGCCAAACATGATAAAGTCAATGACAGTTTCCCATAGGAGGAATGCTTCAATAAGGACTTGGTAACAAATGGATTAAATGTTGGACCAAGAATGTGATTCTAAAAACAGCTATGACAATTATAAGCTTCCATAATTTAAAGTAGTACAGTTTTGCTCTAAATTATATAAAATAAATATAAATATGCATTTTTATTATAAAAGAGACCTCAGTGAATTGAAAAGTGCATGACACCACGTAAAAATATCACACAACTGTCACAAATCCTAGCTATATAAATTCCCTTTAAAAAGTGTCCCAGCTCCGGCCGGGCGCCATGGCTCATGCCTGTAATCCCAGCACTTTGGGAGGCCGAGGCGGGCGGATCACAAGGTCAGGAGATCAAGACCATCCCGGTTAACTCGGTGAAACCCCGTCTCTACTAAAAATACAAAAAATTAGCTGGGCGTGGTGGCGGGTGCCTGTGGTCCCAGCTACTCGGGAGGCTGAGGCAGGAGAATGGCGTGAACCCAGGAGGCGGAGCTTGCAGTGAGCCGAGACCGCGCCACTGCACTCCAGCCTGGGCGACAGAGCGAGACTCCGTCTCAAAAAAAAAAAAAAAAAAAGTGTCCCAGCTCCAATAATAATTATGCAAACATTCCAGTTTCTTTTCAGTTTAAAAACTGCAAGTGGGTGTGAGAGTAGTGGCAGGGGGTGATGCTTAGAAGTAATTTATAAAGAAGCAAAATTAGCCTGTAATCTCAGCATTTTGGGAGGCAGAGGTGGGAGAATTGCTTGAAGCAAGGAGTTCAAGACCAGCCTGGAAAGGCCGGGCGCAGTGGCTCACGCCTGTAATCCCAGCACTTTGGGAGGCTGATGAGGGTAAGTCACGAGGTCAGGAGATCGAGACCATCCTGGCTAACATGGTGAAACCCCGTCTCTACTGGGTATGGTGGCGGGTGCCTGTAGTCCCAGTTACTTGGGAGGCTGAGGCAGGAGAATGGCATGAACCCGGGGTGGGGTGGGGGGGTCGGGCAGAGCTTGCAGTGAGCCGAGATCATGCCAATGCACTCCAGCCTGGGTGACAGAGTGAGACTGTATCAAAAAAAAAAAAAAAAAAAAAAAAAGACCAGCCTGGAGTTCAAGACCAGCCTGGGCAACGCATTGAGACCCTTGTTTCTACAAAAAAAAAAAAAAATTTAATTAGCTTCGTGTCGTGGTGTGCATCTTTAGTCCCAGCCACTCAGGAGGCTGAGGCAGGAGGATCACATGAGCCTAGGAGTTGGAGGCTGCAGTGAGCTATGATCTTGCCGCTGCACTCCAGCTTGGGTGACAGAGTGAGAACCTCTCTCAAAAAAAAAAAAAAAAAAGTGAAATTAATGTTTTTTAAATAATTTCCCTATAAAGCTACGTTATGTAGAAACTATTCTAGTCACCTGTCAGAAAAAAAGCAGAAATAAAAACAAATAGCTCACACAATAGAAAATGTTTGAATGGATAAATAAAAACTAAAAGAAAAATGACTGGACTTTCAAGTTTTTGCAGTATATTATTATGGGTTTAAAATTATATGAGAAATATATGCTTCCTGTAATAAAATAAAGCATAAATATTTAGAGTTTGTGAAGTAAAAACTGAAAGTCTACCTGCCCCCATCCTCTCCTACAAGGTTTTAAATGTGAGAAAACGGTGGTCCCATTGGTAGGAAATGAAAAACCAAGACCAGGGTCTGGTTTCAGCTAGTTCTGTTAGGCATGTTCAGTTAGTGCTAACAGCGGTTCTAGACATCTCTTGGAGAGGCTGGTTGAACCTCAGGGAAGATGTCAGCTCTAACACTGTGTGTGCTCTTTCCAGTCTTCATCTAGTTGTCCTCTTTTTCTCTTTTTCTTTTTTTCTTTTTTTGAGACAGTGTCTCACTTTGCCACCCAAGGTGGAATGCAGTGTTTCAAACATGGCTCACTGTAGCCTTGACCTCCTGGGCTCAATTGATCCTCCCACCTCGGCCTCCTGCAGAGCTCAGACTGCAGGTGTGTGCCACCATGCCCAGCCATTTTTTTTGTATTTTTTGTAGAGATGGGGTCTTGCCATGTTGCCCAGGCTGGCCTTGAACTCCTAGGCCCAAGCAATCCTCCCTCCTCTGCCTCCCAAAGTGCTGGGATTAAAGGCGTGAGCCACTGCGCCCAGCTCCCTTTTGTTTCTGAGGCTGAGCCACCACTTCTTAAATCTGTGCTCTCTCTTTTCCTCTCTTTTGGCATGGCTGTGGAGAAACAGGTTTCTTGTGTATTTTTGCTGAGAGTAAATCAGCTAGAACTCCTGTGGAAAACAGTTTGGTTCCCTCTATCAACATTACAGAATTATATAATCTGACCCAGCCCTCCTGCTTTTGGAAATTTATCCAGATATGTACATGCACAATGCAAACTGACATATGACTACAAGGCATATCGATGTAGCAAAAGATTGCAAACAATGCAAACGTCCATCATTAGCAGAACTGGTTAAAAACATTAGGAGACAATTTGTAATAAGATTCTTTAAGTTTTAAAACCCTTTAGCCAGGTACAATGGCTCATGCCTGTAACCCCAGCACTTTGGGAGGCTGAGGCAGGTGGATCACTTGACGTCAGGAGTTGAAGACCAGCCTGGCCAACATGGTGAAACTGTCTCTACTAAAAATACAAAAATTAGCCAGTCACAGTGGCATAAGCCTGTAGTCCCAGCTACTTGGGAAGCTGAGGTGGGAGAATCCCTTGAACCTGGGAGGTGAGGTTGCAGTGAGCCAAGATCGTGCCACGGTGCTCCAGCCTGGGCGACGGAGTGAGACTCCATCTCAAAAAACAAAAACAAGCAAACACAACCCTTTAAAAACAGAATAAGGAATTTATTTCTAAACCTATATGGAAAAATTCCCAAGATGTATTGATAAGTTAAAATGAAAAGAGCAAGGTGGCTGGGCATGCTGGCTCACACCTGTAATCCCAGCACTTTGGGAAGCCAAGGCGGGCAGATTACCTGAGGTCAGGAGTTCAAGATCAGCCTGGCCAACATGGTGAAACACCATCTCTACTACAAATACAAAAATTAGCCGGGCATGGTGGTGCGTGCCTGTAATCCCAGCTACTGGGACTTGAACCCGGGAAGCAGAGGTTGCCATGAGTCGAGATCGTGCTGTGAGCCGAGATCGTGCACTCCAGCCTGGGCAAAAAGAGCAAATTCCATCACAAAAAAAAAAAAAAGCAAAGTATAAAATTATATGTACATCAGGCTACCTTCTGTGTAAGAAAATAGAGATGGTGAAATAATAGATTTGTATTTATGCTTGCAAGAAGAAACTTTGGAAAAGATACAAGAAACTGACAGAAGTGTTTGTGGGATGTGGGGGCAAGGGTTGGAACAAGACAGTACACTGGAAATGCTTTATGTTGCTCAATTTTTGAACCATTGTAAATATCTTGCTTATCATTTAAAACATTGTTATCAAGCGGAACACATTGCTACACATAGCAGAACAATATGAATGCTAAATAAAGATCATGCTGGCAAAGATTTTGGAGGGCTTCTTGGAGTGGTGGCCTATGGTCTGTCTGGCTATAAAGATTGATTTAGAAAGGTGGAGAAGGCTAGGTGTGGTGGTGCACGCCTGTAATCCCAGCACTTTGGGAGGCCGAAGCAGGCAGATGGTAGAGTGCAATGGCACGTGCTTATAGTCCCAGTTACTCGGGAGGCTGAGGTGGGAGGATCACTTAAGCCTAGGAGGTCGAGGCTGCAGTAGCCATGATTGTGCCACTGCACTCAAGCCTGAGTGACAGAGTGACATCCTGTCTCCAAAAAATTAAAATAACCAAAAAATAGAAAGGTGGAGGATTAGGATTGCTATAGGAAAGAGGTCCCGATCCAGATGCCGAGAGAGGGTTCTTGGATCTCATGCAAGAAAGAATTCAGGGCAAATCCACAGTGCAAGGCAAAAGCAAGTTTATTAAGCAAGTAAGTGGTGAAAGAACAGCTACTCCATAGACAGAGTAGGGCGTTCCTGAAAGTAAGAGGAGGAACGCGCCCACTCTAGGTACAATACTTGTTTATATACAGGATAAAAAAGATCATGGGGAGGTGTGCTCTGCTACAAGGGTTTGTAATAAAGGATTAATTTTCTTAATTACTATATTTTGCGAGAATCGATATTATTATCTTTAAAGCAAAATTAGAAATTCTTTTGTTCTCAAGATACTGGGATATCAGGACACTCCCAAGTCTGGGTCTGTTTAGTAAACATTTACAACCTGATTCCTTAACTGTAAACATGTAGAGGCTAGGAATACCTAACTTTATGGGAATGCAGCCCAGTGAGTCCCAGCCTCATTTTCCTAGCCCTCACTCACGATGGAGTTACTTACTCTGGTGTGAATGCCGCTGGCAGGGTGGGACCTTCTAGGTTTTAGGATTCACATAAGCAGTGGTAGGGTGCGATGGCTCATGCCTATAATCCCAGCACTTTGGGAGGCTGAGGCGGGTGGATCACCTGAGGTCAGGAGTTGGAGACCAGCATGGCCAACATGGCGCAACCCCGTCTCTACTAAAAATACAAAAAATTAGCCGGGCGTGGTGGCACGTGCCTGTAATCACTTGAGCCTGGGAGGCGGAGGTTGCAGTGAACCGAGATCGCACCACTGCACTCCAGCCTGGGTGACAGAACAAAACAAAACAAAGGATTAGCATAAGCAAAAGCCTAGGGGTATGAAGGCTTATTATTAAATTGACTGAAATGTTTCTTCCCAGGACAGTTTTTCAAACTCACTAAGAAAAAAAGAGCTGAGATTTCACTTTTGTCTCTTTGGAACTCTGACAAAATGAGTTTGGTTTCCCAGTCTCTGCTCAATTATAAAAGGTAATTTATGTTGCTCCTTATATACTGCTGATATGCCATCCTCAAATATGGGAGAGCTGTCTCATCTCTTACTTATCTTTGAGCAAAATCCCCAAGTAAATGCAAAGTTACTTACACCACAAAAATCAAGTCCTAATATAGTTTAGAACAGGATTTACCAGAAGATTCAAATGATTCAACTTGATTTTTCTTAATTAGAGACTGAGTCTTGCTATGTTTCCCAGGCTGGCCTTGAACCCTGGGCTCAGGTGATCCTCCCACCTCAGCCTCTTGAGTAGCTGGGACCACAGGCATGTGCCACGGCACCTGGTCTCAACTTGATTCTTTTTTTTGAGACAGGGTCTCACTTTGTCACCCAGGCTGGAATGCAGTGGCACGAACACAGCTCCCTGTAGCCTCGAACAGCCAGGCTCAAGTGATCCTCCTGCCCCAGCCCCCCAAGTAGCTGGGGCTGCAGGTGTGTGCCGCCATGACCTGCTAATTTTTTTTTTTTTTTTAGAGATAGGGTCTCACTATGTTGCCCAGGCTGGTCTTGAACTCCTGGGGCTCAAGCAATCTGCCAGCTTTGGCCTCCCAAAGTGCTGGGATTGCAGGCATGAGCCACCATGCCCAGACTTTCAACTTGATTCTTGAACTCTTTGACTTTAACTTGATTTTTTACCTCTTTAACCTTAGTGCAAAGTGGGACTATTGTGACTAAAAGACTCAGGTGTCAAAATCTGTTGAAGTCTTCAAGTCAATAGCAAGTGCCTTAGTTATATTCCTTACTTTTACATCTCTGTTTGAATCTTGCTATCCTTCTTGCTGAGCATGGACCATGAGAAAAGCAGCTGGATATTAGAGTAGGTAATTCCTAATGACAAGATGAAGGAAAGTCAACCTTGTTTTTACCAAATCTTATGAAGTTGCTCAATAATTCTAAGATGACTCATCTTAGTACTTTAAGATCACATTAACCCTGCTGCCTTGAAAACAGTGCTAAAAGGAAGAGGATCCAATTATGTTAAAATATCTATCTTTTACTCTCCCTGACACACACACACACACACACACACACACACACACACACGCACCCTATCTATGTAGAGAGGAAGAAAAGCCTTGAGGGAAATATGACGAATGTTTACCTGGTTATACCGGATGGTAACACTAGAGAGATTTTTATTTTTGCTTTTAACTTTTTCTACATTTCTCATTTTTTAAAAAATAATAAGGCTGGGCACGTTGGCTCACATATGTAATCCCAGCACTTGGAAGGCCAAGACGAGCAGATCGCCTGAGGTCAGGAGTTCGAGACCAGCCTGGCCAACATGGTGAAACCTCATCTCTACTAAAAATACAAAAAAAATTAGCCGGGCGTGGTAGCGGGTGCCTGTAATCCCAGCTACTCAGGAGGCTGAGGCAGAAGAATCGCTTGAACCCAGGAGGCAGGGGTTGCAGTGAGCCCAGATCACGCCACCGCACTCCAGCCTGGGTGACAGAGCAAGAAAAAAAAAAAGAAGCAGAGTCTTGAAACAGTGTCTTGCTATGTTGCCCAGGCTGGTCCTGAACTCCCGGACTCAAGTTATCCTCCCACCTCGGCCTCCCAAAATGCTGGGATTACAGGCATAAGCCACCTTGCCTGGCCTACTTCAAATTTTGTTGAATAAACACAAATTCCTTTTATTGTAAAAACAGAGAACAAAAACAACCAAAGCAGATATCTAAAAACAGGCTTTGGTAGAGCAAGGCCAGGCATGCAGCTCACCTGTCTCTTAGTTCATCCTCCAGGAAAGCCTGAGTGAGCCTGCCACTGCTGCTGCCCCTGTTTCATTTTCAGACACTTTGGCACTACTTTGAAGCCTTTACATGGTCAGCTCTGGAGAAAGAGAAATGGGTGTCCAACATTCCATTTAATTAGTTAGCCTGAGTGCACGTGGGCCCTTCTGCAGCGCCTGTTGTCACCCCAAGATCAGCTTTGGGCCAGACTCGGCACTTGCTTCCATCCCCTGGTCATCTTCTTCCAAAACAAATGAACAAATCCAACTCTATCAGCCATCTTGAGTAAGGTAGCATTTACTGACTTTTCTTTGGGAAAGTGAGGCAAGCTGCTCATAACATATGGTAAAATTTCCCTAAGGATACCTGCAAACACTTCTGTTCATCCCTCCAAGTCCCTCTCAGCAGCTGCTGCCTGCCCTTCTTCTTCCCCAAACTGCCTCAAGTAGCCCCTTGAGCCTGACATTGCTCCCTTCTTCCCTTCACTGGTGTGTGCCACTCCTTAAAAAGAGAGTCAGTGATCCTTTTGTAGTTCATAAGTGTGATGACTGTGGTTTCATGCTTGTGTGTGAGAGATGGGTGGGCCTCCCTCAGACCTTGTTACGATGTCGGCCCATTACCCATCTGACATGGAAAAAATAAAAGAAAGTTGGATTGTCAGCCAAATTTCAACCACCTCTTTTTTTTTTTTTTTTTTTGAGATGGAGTCTCACTCTGTCGCCCAGGCTGGAGTGCAGTGGCACCATCTCGGCTCACTGCAACCTCTGCCTCGGGTTCAAGTGATTCTCCCACCTCAGCCTCCCGAGTGGCTGGGACTACAGGCATGTGTCATAATGCCTGGCTAATTTTTTTGTACTTTTAGTAGAGACAGGGTTTTGCCATGTTGGCCAGGCTGGTCTCAAACTCCTGACCTCAGGTGGTTCACCCACCTCGGCTTCCCAAAGTGCTGGGATTGCAGGCGTGAAACACCGCGCCCGGCCCAACCACCTCATCTTTTTCAGGCAAGGCTTCAAGGCCCATGATTCAATTGCATTAAGTTTAATGGTCCCTGAAAGTTGGGCAAAACTCTTATATTTGATTTAATGCCCTCAGTACAGACCAGAAAACTAGTATAGGGCTTGTGCAAAACACATGGTCATAGGATGTGCCCTGTAAGATCTAACCACTCTTAGGGGACAAAATAGGGCAGAGTGGGACAGATGTGAGGCGGTACAGCATGTGGTTTCAGCTGGACCATGCTCTGAGCCATTTGGACTGTGAAGGTTTCTCTCCCAGAAGGTAGCAGGGTAGGTCATGGGGTATTGTAGGCCTTGACAAGAGTGCAAATGGAGGCCTAAAAACCAGATGTCTAAATATTTTAAAGTTGTAAGTAAAGCTCACAAATCATTCAATACAATATGTTCTGTCCTCCTACCTTGTCAAAAATACTTTCAGAACAACCTGTAAGTCCAGGTTGGAATTTTAAATTCTTGGATGTCAGAATCTCTTGCTGGAACATGGTGGCATGGGAAGAGCCAGCCCCCAGCTTTGGCCCTCATCCTGCATCCTTTTTTCTTCCCACTCCTGTCTCCAGCGCTTCTTGCATCAGCATAGATCTCTTGCATTCCCATATGGACTTCTCAGCCTATATATCCAACTTCCTCGTAATACTTACTCTTTGTTGATCCCTTAAGGTTGGGTTGTACACACCAGCATCTGGGTCACCCTTAGAAGAACTAACCTTGAAAAGATCAGCACTGGGTTTGGAGACAAGCTTGGGGATATTTGGGCAGAGAATTCTGGAGTCCCATGCATCATCCAAAAAAAACTGAGGAGAATGTCAAACAATTCATTTCTAATTTGTAATCTTTAAAGGCCCTCTCCAAGATGATTTGAGGAAATTCCAGGTTCAGGAATTCAAATTGTCTACTACAATTTGAGGAAATTCCAGGTTCTAATTCCAAAGGAAATCATCTCGGAGAGGGAACTGTTTATTAATTGTCAGGGCTGCCAGAAGGTAGGGGGATGGATTTCATAACTTCTAGAGGTCACTTGTCCCACTTCCTCCTCTGCTAAACAGGGTTTTTGGGAGAAGCTCAGTCGACCATGGCCCCTTCACTCTTAGTGCCCTTCAGCCAGCTCCTGACATGCAGCAAAGGCCCCTGTGTTTCTCGAAGCTTTCTGCACTGTCAGGGATGAGGACTAAGCGGGAGGATCTTTAAAGGCAGAGCATATGTGCAGAAATCTTTGGTTTCTCTGATTAGGTCAAAAATAACCTTTTGGCTGGGCACCGTGGCTCACGCCTGCAATCCCAGCACTTTGGGAGGCTGAGGTAAGCAGATCACCTGAGGTCAGGAGTTCGAGACCAGCCTGACAAACATGGCGAAACCCCATCTCTACTAAAAAATACAAAAATTAGCTGGGCTTGGCGGCAATTGCCTATAATCCCAGCTACTCATGAGGCTGAGGCAGGGAGAATTGCTTGAACCTGGGAGGTAGAATTTGCAGTGAGCCGAGATCACGCCACCGCACTCCAGCCTGGGAGACACGGTGAGACTCTGTCTTGGAAAAAATATATAAATAAATGAATAAATAAAAAATATTTCCTGATCCCCAGGCTGGAAGGCAAAGAGTATGAGTAAAAGGAGGACCAAGGGCTTGGAGAAGGGCCACCGTTCATTCTGTCTCTGCATTCATGGTTCAGGTGCTGTCAGTCATGCTGAGAGGAAGGCAGACAAACTGTGTCACTCCAAAGCCTTCTGGCCCCTCTCAGATAGTGTGGGCCCATTCAGGAGCTCTGCAGGCCATGAGTTCAGAGTGGGAAGGGATGTGGGAGGGGCTTGGGAGCTGGGCATGATGTCTTGGGGTGAGATGTGCTGCTGCAGTCTCTTCTATCCCCTGACTCAGGCTGGGAGGGAGACAGGTGTGCTCTGAAACCCGGGAAGATATGAAGTCTCACCTACCCCACCTTAGTGACCAGGATCTAAAACTCTGAAATGAGGGCTGACTCCATATGATCTCAGCTAGTAATGACATAAAGATTGTACATGAAAATTCCAGAGAGGGGCGCACACACACACACACACACACACACACACACACAGCACCTTAAGACCTACTCTGCAGGAAAAAAAAAAGGTTTCAGGGTAAGATAGTGAGTGAGATGTCACAGAGAGTTCATAATCTGATCTTTCTCTGAGTCTGCTCCTCTTGTTACCAAAAACACAGGTTTTGAGATAAAGGTCATTAATTTGATACTTTGCTCTGCTACCTGCATTTTCTTTTTTTTTTTTAATTTTTTTTTATTTTTTTTTATTTTTTTTTTTCATAATAATTTTTTTGTTGTTGTTATACTTTAGGGTTTTAGGGTACATGTGCACAATGTGCAGGTTTGTTACATATGTATCCATGTGCCATGTTGATTTCCTGCACCCATTAACTCGTCATTTAGCATTAGGTGTATCTCCTAATGCTGTCCCTCCCCCCTCCCCCCACCCCACAACAGTCCCCGGAGTGTGATGTTCCCCTTCCTGTGTCCATGAGTTCTCATTGTTCAATTCCCACCTATGAGTGAGAACATGCGGTGTTTGGTTTTTTGTCCTTGCGATAGTTTACTGAGAATGATGTTTTCCAGTTTCATCCATGTCCCTACAAAGGACACGAACTCATCATTTTTTATGGCTGCATAGTATTCCATGGTGTATATGTGCCACATTTTCTTAATCCAGTCTATCGTTGTTGGACATTTGGGTTGGTTCCAACTCTTTGCTATTGTGAATAGTGCTGCAATAAACATACGTGTGCATGTGTCTTTATAGCAGCATGATTTATAGTCCTTTGGGTATATACCCAGTAATGGGATGGCTGGGTCAAATGGTATTTCTAGTTCGAGATCCCTGAGGAATCGCCACACTGACTTCCACAATGGTTGAACTAGTTTACAGTCCCACCAACAGTGTAAAAGTGTTCCTATTTCTCCACATCCTCTCCAGCACCTGTTGTTTCCTGATTTTTTAATGATGGCCATTCTAACTGGTGTAAGATGGTATCTCACTGTGGTTTTGATTTGCATTTCTCTGATGGCCAGTGATGATGAGCATTTCTTCATGTGTTTTTCGGCTGCATAAATGTCTTCTTTTGAGAAGTGTCTGTTCATGTCCTCTGCCCACTTTTTGATGGGGTTGTTTGTTTTTTTCTTGTAAATTTGTTTGAGTTCATTGTAGATTCTGGATATTAGCCCTTTGTCAGATGAGTAGGTTGCAAAAATTTTCTCCCATTCTGTAGGTTGCCTGTTCACTCTGATGATAGTTTCTTTTGCTGTGCAGAAGCTCTTTAGTTTAATGAGATCCCATTTGTCGATTTTGGCTTTTGTTGCCATTGCTTTTGGTGTTTTAGACATGAAGTCCTTGCCCACGCCTATGTCCTGAATGGTATTGCCTAGGTTTTCTTGTAGGATTTTAATGGTTTTAGGTCTAACATATAAGTCTTTAATCCATCTTGAATTAATTTTTGTATAAGGTGTAAGGAAGGGATCCAGTTGCAGCTTTCTACATATGGCTAGCCAGTTTTCCCAGCACCATTTATTAAATAGGGAATCCTTTCCCCATTTCTTGTTTTTGTCAGGTTTGTCAAAGATCAGATAGTTGTAGCTATGCGGCATCATTTCTGAGGGCTCTGTTCTGTTCCATTGATCTATGTCTCTGTTGTGGTACCAGTACCACGCTGTTTTGGTTACTGTAGCCTTGTAGTATAGTTTAAAGTCAGGTAGCGTGATGCCTCCAGCTTTGTTCTTTTGGCTTAGGATTGACTTGGCGATGCGGGCTCTTTTTTGGTTCCATATGAACTTTAAAGTAGTTTTTTCCAATTCTGTGAAGAAAGTCATTGGTAGCTTGATGGGGATGGCATTGAATCTATAAATTACCTTGGGCAGTATGGCCATTTTCACGATATTGATTCTTCCAACCCATGAGCATGGAATGTTGTTCCATTTGTTTGTATCCTCTTTGATTTCATTGAGCAGTGGTTTGTAGTTCTCCTTGAAGAGGTCCTTCACATCCCTTGTAAGTTGGATTCCTAGGTATTTTATTCTCTTTGAAGCAATTGTGAATGGGAGTTCACTCATGATTTGGCTCTCTGTTTGTCTGTTATTGGTGTACAAGAATGCTTGTGATTTTTGTACATTAATTTTGTATCCTGAGACTTTGCTGAAGCTGCTTATCAGCTTAAGGAGATTTTGGGCTGAGACGGTGGGCTTTTCTAGATATACAATCATGTCATCTGCAAACAGGGACAATTTGACTTCCTCTTTTCCTAGTTGAATACCCTTTATTTCCTTCTCCTGTCTGATTGCTCTGGCCAGAACTTCCAGCACTACGTTGAATAGGAGCGGTGAGAGAGGGCATCCCTGTCTTGTGCCAGTTTTCAGAGGGAATGCTTCCAGTTTTTGCCCATTCAGTATGATATTGGCTGTGGGTTTGTCATAGATAGCTCTTATTATTTTGAGATACGTCCCATCAATACCTAATTTATTGAGAGTTTTTAGCATGAAGGGTTGTTGAATTTTGTCAAAGGCCTTTTCTGCATCTATTGAGATAATCATGTGGTTTTTGTCTTTGGTTCTGTTTATATGCTGGATTACATTTATTGATTTGCGTGTGTTGAACCAGCCTTGCATCCCAGGGATGAAGCCCACTTGATCATGGTGGATAAGCTTTTTGATGTGCTGCTGGATTCGGTTTGCCAGTATTTTATTGAGGATTTTTGCATCAATGTTCATCAAGGATATTGGTCTGAAATTCTCTTTTTTGGTTATGTCTCTGCCAGGCTTTGGTATCAGGACGATGCTGGCTTCATAAAATGTGTTAGGGAGGATTCCCTCTTTTTCTATCGATTGGAATAGTTTCAGAAGGAATGGTACCAGTTCCTCCTTGTACCTCTGGTAGAATTCAGCTGTGAATCCATCAGGTCCTGGACTCTTTTTGGTTGGTAAGCTATTGATTATTGCCACAATTTCAGAACCTGTTATTGGTCTATTCAGAGATTCAACTTCTTCCTGGTTTAGTCTTGGGAGGGTGTATTTGTCAAGGAATTTATCCATTTCTTCTAGATTTTCTAGCTTATTTGCACAGAGGTGTTTGTAGTATTCTCTGATGGTAGATTGTATTTCTGTGGGATCGGTGGTGATATCCCCTTTTTCGTTTTTTATTGCATCTATTTGATTCTTCTCTCTTTTCTTCTTTATTAGTCTTGCTAGCGGTCCATCAATTTTGTTGATCTTTTCAAAAAACCAGCTCCTGGATTCATTAATTTTTTGAAGGGTTTTTTGTGTCTCTATTTCCTTCAGTTCTGCTCTGATTTTAGTTATTTCTAGCCTTCTGCTAGCTTTTGAATGTGTTTGCTCTTGCTTTTCTAGTTCTTTTAATTGTGATGTTAGGGTGTCAATTTTGGATCTTTCCTGCTTTCTCTTGTGGGCATTTAGTGCTATAAATTTCCCTCTACACACTGCTTTGAATGTGTCCCAGAGATTCTGGTATGTTGTGTCTTTGTTCTCGTTGGTTTCAAAGAACATCTTTATTTCTGCCTTCATTTCATTATGTACCCAGTAGTCATTCAGAAGCAGGTTGTTCAGTTTCCATGTAGTTGAGCGGTTTTGAGTGAGTTTCTTAATCCTGAGTTCTAGTTTGATTGCACTGTGGTCTGAGAGACAGTTTGTTATAATTTCTGTTCTTTTACATTTGCTGAGGAGAGCTTTACTTCCAACTATGTGGTCAATTTTGGAATAGGTGTGGTGTGGTGCTGAAAAAAATGTATATTCTGTTGACTTGGGGTGGAGAGTTCTGTAGATGTCTATTAGGTCCACTTTATGTAGAGCTGAGTTCAATTCCTGGATATCCTTGTTAACTTTCTGTCTCGTTGATCTGTCTAATGCTGACAGTGGGGTGTTAAAATCTCCCATTATTATTGTGTGGGAGTTTAAGTCCCTTTGTAGGTCACTGAGGACTTGCTTTATGAATCTGGGTGCTCCTGTGTTGGGTGCATATATATTTAGGATAGTTAGCTCTTCTTGTTGAATTGATCCCTTTACCATTATGTAATGGCCTTCTTTGTCTCTTTTGATCTTTGTTGGTTTAAAGTCTATTTTATCAGAGACTAGGATTGCAACCCCTGCCTTTTTTTGTTTTCCAGTTGCTTGATAGATCTTCCTCCATCCCTTTATTTTGAGTCTATGTGTGTCTCTGCATGTGAGATGGGTTTCCTGAATACAGCACACTGATGGGTCCTGACTGCTTATCCAGTTTGCCAGTCTGTGTCTTTTGATTGGAGCATTTAGCCCATTTACATTTAACGTTAATATTGTTATGTGTGAATCTGATCCTGTCATTATGATGTTAGTTGGTTATTTTGCTCGTTAGTTGCTATAGTTTCTTCCTAGCCTCGATGGTCTTTACAATTTGGCATGTTTTTGCAGTGGCTGGAACCGGTTGTTCCTTTCCATGTTTAGTGCTTCCTTCAGGAGCTCTTTTAGGGCAGGCCTGGTGGTGACAAAATCAGTCAGCGTTTGCTTGTCTGTAAAGTATTTTATTTCTCCTTCACTTATGAAGCTTAGTTTGGCGGGATAGCAAATTCTGGGTTGAAAATTCTTTTCTTTAAGAATGTTGAATATCGGCCCCCACTCTCTTCTGGCTTGTAGAGTTTCTGCTGAGAGATCAGCTGTTAGTCTGATGGGCTTCCCTTTGTGGGTAACCCGACCTTTCTCTCTGGCTGCCCTTAACATTTTTTCCTTCATTTCAACTTTGGTGAATCTGACAATTATGTGTCTTGGAGTTGCCCTTCTCGAGGAGTATCTTTGTGGCGTTCTCTGTATTTCCTGAATCTGAATGCTGGCCTGCCTTGCTAGATTGGGGAAGTTCTCCTGGATAATATCTTGCAGAGTGTTTTCCAACTTGGTTCCATTCTCCCCATCATTTTCAGGTACACCAATCAGACGTAGGTTTGGTCTTTTCACATAGTCCCAACTTTCTTGGAGGCTTTGTTCATTTCTTTTTATTCTTTTTTCTCTAAACTTCCCTTCTCTCTTCATTTCATTCATTTCATCTTCCATCAGTGATACCTTTTCTTCCAGTTGATCGCATCTGCTACTGAGGCTTCTGCAATCTTCGCGTAGTTCTCGAAACTTGGCTTTCAGCTCCATCAGCTCCTTTAAGCCCTTCTCTCCATTGGTTATTCTAGTTATCCATTCTTCTAATATTTTTTCAAAGTTTTTAACTTCTTTGCTATTGTTTTGAATTTCCTCTCGTAGCTCAGAGTAGTTTGATCGTCTGAAGCCTTCTTCTCTCAACTCATCAAAGTCATCCTCCATCCAGCTTTGTTCCGTTGCTGGTGAGGAACTGCGTTCCTTTGGAGGAGGAGAGGTGCTCTGTTTTTTAGAGTTTCCAGTTTTTCTGCTCTGTTTTTTCCCCATCTTTGTGGTTTTATCTACTTTTTGTCTTTGATGATGGTGATGTACAGATGAGTTTTTGGTGTGGATGTCCTTTCTGTTTGTTAGTTTTCCTTCTACCAGACAGGACCCTCAGCTGCAGGTCTGTTGGAGTTTACTAGAGGTCCACTCCAGACCCTGTTTGGCTGGGTGTCAGCAGCAGTGGCTGCAGAACAGCGGATTTTTGTGAGACCACAAATTCAGCTGTCTGATAGTTCGTCTGAAAGTTTTGTCTCAGAGGAGTACCCGGTTGAATGAGGTGTCAGTCTGTCCCTACTGGGGGGTGCCTCCCAGTTAGGCTGCTCAGGGGTGAGGGACCCACTTTAGGAGGCAGTCTGTCCGTTCTCAGATCTCCAGCTGCGTGCTGGGAGAACCACTACTCTCTTCAAAGCTGTCAGTCAGACAGGGACCTTTAAGTCTGTGGAGGTTCTTGCTGAGTTTTTGTTTGTCTGTGCCCTGCCCCCAGAGGTGGAGCCTACAGAGGCAGGCAGGCCTCCTTGAGCTGTGGTGGGCTCCACCCAGTTCGAGCTTCCTGGCTGCTTTGTTTACCTAAGCAAGCCTGGGCAATGGCGGGCGCCCCTCCCCCAGCCTCGCTGCCGCCTTGCAGCTTGATCTCAGACTGCTGTGCTAGCAATCAGCGAGACTCCGTGGGCACAGGACCCTCCGAGCCAGGTGCGGGACACAATCTCCTAGTGTGCCGTTTTCCAGGCCCGTTGGAAAAGCGCAGTATTGGGGTGGGACTGACCCGATATTCCAGGTGCCGTCTGTTTCCCCTTTCTTTGACTAAGAAAGGGAACTCCCTGACCCCTTGCGCTTCCCGAGTGAGGCAATGCCTCGCCCTGCTTCGGCTCGCGCACAGTGCGCTTCACCGACTGTCCTGCACCCACTGTTAGGCACTCCCTAGTGAGATGAAACTGGTACCTCAAGCAGAAATGCAGAAATCACCCGTCTTCTGTGTCGCTGGGGCTGGGAGCTGGAGACCGGAGCTGTTCCTATTCGGCCATCTTGGCTCCACCCCCTGCATTTTCATTTCAAAAGCAAAGTCACTAGGAAATGCCATTGGAGTTTGGAAAGAGAAACGATATAACGTCTGAATATTATGAGTTGAACAAAATGGAGCCCAGGAGACACGGTGAGCCTGGTTTGTGTTGGGTTCTCATAATATTATCCTTAGGAAGCCGTAGCTCCCCCATCCCTTAGGCTGTGGAGACTGTGCAGTGTTTCAGTAGTGAGAGAAGGGGCATTGTAGAGCCAAGGAAGGTGTAAGGGGACGGCAGGGAGTGAGGGACAATGAGCAGTGCTCTATTGATAGTAACAGGAAATAATAATGACGAGAAGCCTTGAGGAAGTTAATCCAGGGCCTCCTTACTAAAACCTAACCTCCAGGATCCATTTTGCTTCTATAATACTTAAACCCAACATGACTCATGGGAGAAGATGCCCTTGATAACTGTCTCCCTGAGAAGTTGAGCCTACGTTCTTTTTTTTTTTTTTTTTGAGATGGAGTCTTGCTCTGTTGCCCAGGCTAGAGTACAGTAGCACGATTTCGGCCCACTGCAACCTCTGCCTCCCAGGTTCAAGCGATTCTCCTGCCTCAGCCTCCTGAGTAGCTGGGATTACGGGCGCCTGCCACTATGCCCAGCTAATTTTTGTATTTTTAGTAGAGACGGGGTTTCACCATCTTTGCCAGGCTGGTCTCAAACTCCTGACCTCGTGATCCACCCACCTCGGCCTCCCAAAGTGCTGGGATTACAGGCATGAGCCACGGTGCACAGCCGAGCCTACATTCTGCAGCATCTCTCTCTCTCGCTGAGAAGCCCTTGAATGTGGATATCGTAAATCACACAAAGTCACAAAACAAGAGTAAATCCTAGCTTGAGTTTACAAGAAGATAAATTGGCATCCATGTATGATAGCCAGATAAAATATTGTGCACCTGTATTTTTATTGCAAAATTTGGAAACCTCACATCTATGTCCCCAAATCTTCAATCCTCTCTGATTTCTTCAGTAATGAAAGCTACTTAATGTGTGGGACTGTAAACTCAAGGACATCTGAGGTCTTAGGGAGATGTCCGATGGGACCACACAAAAAAATGAAAATAAAAACTCTCATCAAAAACGTGAGAGTCTCTTCCACTGAGTAAACTTTTCCCATCACAGAGACTTTGTTGTCTTTCTTCCTCTGGTATTCGTTCTTCCAAAATACCTGTTTTGACTATCAATCAATAAAGGAAAGCTGTGGAAACCATCAGGAAATAATGCCCACTCAACGAGCACCTACTATTTGCCAAGCATCATGTTAGATGCTTTATGTGCCTCATTTCATTTCATCCTCACTATATCCTTGAAGATAATTATGTTTTTTCTTTAATGTAAAGATGAGGAATCCAAGGTTTAGAAATGTTACACAACTTGCCCCAGGTCACAACCCACATAAGTGGAAGAGCCAGGATGATGGTGATGAAGATGGCGATAATAATGGTGGTGACGATGAACACAGCTCACATTGCTTGAGAATACATTACGAGTCAACCAGTGTGCTGAGCGTGCTACATGCTTTAACTCATTCAATTACCACAACTGCCTTTTCGGGCTGGTACTCTCATTAACTCCATTTTAAAGATGAGGAAACACATTCACTCTTGGTCTGCTCACTCCAAACCACTGACTCTACTGTTAGCCATACTCCTTGGATTGTACCTATCCAGCCACTGGGTCTTGACATCTCACTGCCACCCCTCTTATTGCAGTTTGCTGAAGCTGTTTGTAGACTCAGCTGCTTCCTAAAACCTTAACCTCGCGACTGGCTGATTGCTCTTGGGAAGCAGTGCATGCTAAAGCTTGGCAGGCAGATGTCAGGTTGACCAAGGTTCCTATCTTAAATGTTGAAAATTTAGCGTTTCACACCTTGAAAATACACTCTGACAAGTTTTATGCAAATTACTCCCCAGAGCTGACACATAGCCAATAAAACAGCCTCAACAAAACCTTTTCAATCTTACCTCTAGGAAGCTCTTGGCTTTTGCTAACCACAATCTTAGAGAAGCTTCCAGCTAGTCAAAGGTGAGTGTAGCTTCATACTAATATAGCAAATCTGGTTTCTTTCCTTCTTTTTTTTTTTTTTTGTGGACTCACCCAAAAATGCAGAAATGGCTGGATGGTTGATGACTTACCTTATTTTTTATTTTTATTTTTAGAAATGACGTCTTGCTCTGTCACCCAGACTGGAGTGCACTGGTGCGATCTTGGCTCACTGCAACCTCCACCTCCTGGTTTCAAGCGATTCTCATGCCTCAGCCTCCAGAGTAGCTGGGGTTACAGGTGTGCATCACCACGCCCAGATAATTTTTGTATTTTTAGTAGAGATGGGGTTTTGCCTTGTTGGCCAGGCTGGTCTCAGACTCCTGACCTCAGGTGATCTACTCTCCTCAGCCTCCCAAAGTGCTGGGATTACAGGTGTGAGCCACTGCACCTGGCCCATTTATCTTGTTTTTTATTTTTATTTTTAGACATGAGGTCTCACTCTGTTGCCCAGGCAGTGGCACAATAGTAGTTCACAGCAGCCTCCCGGCTCAAGCTATCCTCTCACCTCAGCCTTCCAAGTAGCTGGGACTATAGTCGTGTGTCATCGTGACTAGCTAATTTTTAATATTTTTTTAGAGACAGGGTCTTCCTATGTTACCCAGGCTACTCGAACTCCTGGGCTCAAGTGATCCATCTGCCTTCAGCCTCCCAAAGTTCTAGGATTACAGGTGTGAGCCACTGTGCCCGGCCTGGTTTCTTACTAATGGTGCTGATGGCACAGATCCTTTTTGGTTGACACCCTCGTCACCTGCCCCCCATAGTTCTCATGCAAGTTCAAGGTTGGAGAGACAAATGGGGGGATGAAGACAAAACTTCCACCCTCCTCCTTTCTCCTTGTCAGCCTGTGCGATATAATTTCCCCCAAATCCAAAGAAAGGGACTAAAACTCGCTCCAAACATCTCAAAAGCCTATCATCTCCTTTTGACTTTTCCTAGCTACATTTCTTTCACTCATTCTTGTCTCTGTCTTCAAGAGGTGATTCTGCTGGCCTGGGAGTGTCTGGTGGACTCACTACCCAGGGCCTCTCTCCTTCCGCTTCTGGAATGAGTGCATCAGAGGGCAGTAGGGAAGAGGCCGAGCAATCTGTCCACCTCAGGCTTCCAAAGTGCTGGGGTTATAGGCATGAGCCACTGCGCCCAGCCTGGACTTTCACTGCCTTAAGCCAGCAGAGGCTGTAATAATAACTCTTCTTGAAAGAAACATGTTCAACAATTGAAATGACCAGGGAATTTGCCATGAAATATTCCATCTTATTCTACTTTTCCAGCTCCAAAACCACAACCATACACCACAGCTTAGAACAAGAAAGAATTCCTTGCTTAGGAATACTGGCAAGGAACTCCACAAAGTAGCCTCACTCCCCAGAGTATGTCTACAAGGGATTATGCAAGTTTACCCTCTAATGCGGGGATCAGATCATTCAATTTGTCAATATTTATTCATGTACAGTCATCAGAGAAGTGATGTAAAATAAATGAGAGTCTAAATAATAATACTGCAGGAGCCCAAATAAAATGACTTATCTCCTTTAAGCTGTATAAAACCTTCTTTCTCCCCTGCCACTGATTGTGCATAAATTACTCTGGTTAACAACCTTCTACCTAGCAGGCTCCAGGAAACACAGCACCAATGTGTCAGGGATCTCCTTTTTCTGGGATTCTTTCCAGTGTAGTAGTTCTTCTTCTTCTTCTTCTTCTTCTTCTTCTTCTTCTTCTTCTTCTTCTTCTTCTTCTTCTTCTTCTTCTTCTCCTTCTCCTTCTCCTTCTCCTTCTCCTTCTCCTTCTTCTTCTCTTCTTCTTCTTCTTCTTCTTCTTCTTTTCTTCTTCTTCTTCTTCTTCTTCTTCTTCTTCTTCTTCTTCTTCTT
>NW_026652333.1:479826-484788 GCF_009828535.3 Hylobates moloch
TTCTTCTTCTTCTTCTTCTTCTTCTTCTTCTTCTTCTTCTTCTTCTTTTCTTCTTCTTCTTCTTCTTCCTTTCCTCTTCCTCTTCTTTCTCTTCCTCTCCTTCTCCTCCTCCTCCTCCTTCTCCTTCTTTTCTTCTTTTCTTCTTCTTTTCTTTCTCTTTTCTTCCTCTTCCTCTTCTTCTTCCTCTTCTCCCTCTTCTCCCTCTTCCTTCTCCCTCTTCCTTCTCTCTCTTCCTTCCCCCTCTTCCTTCTCTCTCTTCCTTCCCCCTCTTCCTTCTCCCTCTTCCTTCTCCCTCTTCCTCTCCCTCTCCCTCTCCTCCTCCTCCTCCTTCTCCTTCTCCTCCTTCTCCTCCTCCTCCTCCTCCTTCTCCTTCTACTCCTTCTCCTTCTCCTTCTCCTCCTTCTCCTCCTCCTCCTTCTCCTTCTCCTCCTTCTCCTCCTTCTCCTTCTTCTCCTTCTTCTCCTCCTCCTCCTTCTCCTCCTTCTTCCTTCTCCTCCTTCTTCCTTCTTTTTTCTTCTCCTTCTCCTCCTTCTTCCTCTTCTTCCTCTTCCTCTTCTTCTTCTTCTTTAAATTTTCCTTTTTCTTTTTCTTTTTGAGACAGGGTCTCCCTCTGTTGCCCAGGCTGGAGTGCAATAGTGCAATCACAGCTCATTGCAGCCTCAACCTCCCCTGGCTTAGGCAACCCTCCCACTTCAGCCTCTCGAGTAGCTGACCATGCCCAGCCCTGTGTAGCCTTCTAAGGGAAGGGTTATGTTTATAGGAGAGAAGCATTGTATTTAAAGGAGGATCCCAGCAAGAACTCTTTGCATTCAAGGTCCTTCTCATACTCAGTCAACATTGATCAGACATTTTCGTGGTGCTTATTAAGTGCCAGGCACTATGGTAGATACTAGGAATCCAATGTGATTTTTAAAAAATGGAGTCCCTCTTTAGGGAGTTAAAGCCCACTGCATAATAGGTAAAACCTACTGATAGCTGCTGTGTGCTTTATATGCGCTACCTCATTTAATCTTCAGCCCTGGCAGGCTCGTGTCTTACACCTGTAATCCCAGCACTTTGGGAGGCTGATGCGGGCGGATCACTTGAGGTCAGGAGTTTGAAACCAGCCTGGCCAACAGGCTGTGAAACTTCAAAAATCCAGCATAATTGGAACCTGAACCCTATGAGATTATCAGATTTGTCCAGATATTTAAACAGTATTCTATTGATAATGTTTGAATTTTTTAAAACTTCTGATTTTTAAGATATTGTCCAGGTTATGTGCTTCTATCTCTTGGCCATTATTATTTTGGCTCATACTTGAAGACTATCAATTACAGATGAGTCAAGGCGGAAACACTTGGTATAAAAGTATAAAACACCGTCATACACAGTATTTGACCTCGGAAAGGTTCTGGGGGGAAAAAGTGAATTAATCAGCACAGATTCACCGACAGAGTCTGTTAAAGGGTGTATCACCAACCTCAATAATGGTGCTAGGAGTGAGCCAATCCACCGGATACACTCACTCCTCTGATCCTACTGAAATTCATCCTGACCATCTGCTTCTTCATCTAATGATGGAGACGCAAATGGACTATCGGGATTTTCCAGATTGCTTTCAATATTCCAAATGCCAAACCATCAGAGTTTTAAAAATTACTTTTGGTTTTCCAAATCCTACAACATAGGATGTGTCAACTAGGGGACACCACTTTTAAGACATTTGTTGTACGTGCTTTTTTTTTTGCCTTCCTGTTTTCTGCGGGTTTATTGGTGGTATGAACTGACTATTCCATCCAAGAGACAGAACTTGCACTGGAGGAGAAATGGGCACAATCCTAACTATAGCATCACCTAGTGACTATCAAGCCTGAGACCAGAAAGCAACATTTGAAGTGGTTTGACAGCATTGCCTTTGGATAACTGGCTTTCTGGTTCCTTACCGAACACTTGCAGATATGAGTTATGTTAGGTGAGGACATCTTTGGAGCTATCTGCATAAGAAGAAGAGTGTCAACTCTGGCAGGACAGACTTTTTTTCACTCAGGTAAGTAATTGGTAATGCAGGGTCTAAGAGTTTTCATAGGAATAAACACATGTAAGGAACACTGTGTAAATTTGGATTAGGTTTTTCTGCATGTAACCAAAATAACAGTGCCTTACACAGGATGGGAGTTGACTTCCCTTTTACACAAATGAAAGCAAGAGATAGACAGTGCAAAATACCTAGTAGCTCCATAAAGTCATTAGGACATGAATCCAGGACAGCTGCAGTGGCTCATGCCTGTAATCTCAGCATTTTGGGAGGCCAAGGCAGGCGGATCACTTGAGGCCACGAGTTCGAGACTAGCCTGACCAACATGGTGAAACCGTCTCTATCCAAAAAAAAAAAAAATTATCCGGGAATGGTGGCATGTGCCTGTAGTCCCAGCTACTCAGGAGGCTGAGGCAAGAGAATTGCTTGAACCTGGGAGGTGGAGGTTGCAGTGAGCCAAGATCATGCCACTGCACTCCAGCCTGGGCAACAGAGCGAGACTCTGTCTTAGAAAAAAAAAAAAGTAAATGAATCCAATCTCTTTCTAGTGCAAAACTTCACCATCCCTAGGGTGTGGTCTATGTCTTCCTAGTCCAAGCTGGTGACTAAAAAATCAGCTATCAGCCAGGTATGATGGCTCACTCCTATAATCCCAGCACTTTGGGAGGCCAAGACAGGCGGATCACGAGGTCAGAAGATAGAGACCATCCTGGCTAACACGGTGAAACCCCATCTCTACTAAAAATACAAAAAGTTAGCCAGGCATGGTGGCGTGTGCCTGTAATCCCAGCTACTTGGTAGGCTGAGGCAGAAGAATCACTTGAACCTGGGAGGCAGAGGTTATGGTAAGACGAGATCGCACCACTGCACTCCTGCTTGGGTGACAGAGCAAGACTCCATCTCAAAACAAAAAAAACAAAAACGAGAACAAAAAGAATCAGCTATCATATTCATATAGAGGAAGGGGAAGAAAGGCATGTCTTCTCCCTATAAAATCATATCCCAGAAGCTGCAAACATTTCCACTTTCATATTACTAGCCAGAGCTTAGCCAAATGGTCTCATCCAGCTGCAAAAGATATTGGACAATGTAGGCTTTATACCAAGCACTTTATGCTCAGCCCAATATTAGGGGTTCTTGTACCAAGAAAAAAAAGACAAGAGAATGGATGTGTAGACGATTAGCAGTCTCTGCCACAAACATTGAACCCAGCTATAAGACATCAGAAAAGGCCTCCAGAAAGATATGGTATCTGAGCACTGAATAAAATATGCTCAAGAAGCCATGCAGATGAAAGGGATGTAGCAGAGGAGAAAGGGCAGGGTGTTTCTGGTGAGGGGGCAGCACATGTGAGGCCACAAGAATGAAGAAGTGTGCTGTGATGGGGGAACTGAAAGTTGCTCCTCTGGCTGATTGAACACAGGAGGCAGGAGAATTCGTTCCCTATGCGAGGCTCTGGCCAGTCCTCATTCTCCAGTAATGTTCCCGGAGTTCTGGCTTTCCTCCTTTCCTCCTGCTGCAGCTGATTCTCTAAGTTTAGTGTGAGTGGCCAGCCACTCCCTCCAGGGCGGGAGGGGAAAGAGTGGATAGTATGCCATAGCCTTGTTAAGAAGGCCCCATACTTATTTTTCAGAACACATTTGAGTTTCTCCTTCTTCAACTAGACCAAAAAACAAGTATCTTCAGTGAGTATCTTTCAGAGAGGCTCCAGGGAGGGTGGTGGGGTAAATGGAGAGCCCCCGTCCGAGTCTCTCTTCTGCTCCTCCACACCTAGGAGTTAACTTCCTGCCAATTTTATCATAACTGTTACAGGTGAGGGATTTGTGAACTGGGAAACAGGCCAAATGTTCACTCGGAGATTGCAAAGGCACCTCCAAGTCAGCTTGTCCAAGACTGACTCGTGCTCTTGCCCTCCAATTCATTCCTCTTCAGTGTTCCTGTCTGGGGGAATGCGTCTGCACACATCTCAATACCAAAGCGAGAAAGTCAGGAGTCAGCCCAAGGGTGGACTCTCCCTCCCCGCCCATATCCAACCACTCATATGTCTGATAAATTTACCTCCTCAATAGTTTGCACTTCTGCCTACTCCTCTCCACGTCCACTGCACCCCACATGCTAGCCCAAGCCACTATCATCCTCTCCCGATCACAGCAGTGGTTGCGAGTCTGGTTGCCCTGCGCCGGCTCAGATCCCCCTACCCCATGAATCACACTACAGCCAGTGTCATTATCTTGAGCGTAAGGCTGATGATGATCCTCCTTCTCCACCTCTTAAAACCCTAGGGTGGCTAACTGCAGTCTACACAGCTCTAATCACTCAGGTTCACACCCCTCCTGCTTCATCAGGCATCATTCCTTCCCTGCTCCCTTCACTCCAACCTCATTGGCTGACTTTTGCCAATGCTCTGTCCTCCTTTCGGCCTTAGGTCTGTTCCAAGCTGCAATGCTCTTTTCTTCTCCCAGTGAATCCCAGTCTCTTTCTGTTGTCAGTGCCTGTTGCTTTCAGGCGGGAAATCTAAACTCCCAGTCTGCTAAAAATCCTTGCACATTCCCTACATTTCTTTCCTTTAATACACATGTGGGTTTATAATTTTACATTCACTGGTTATTTGATTAGTGTTTCTATTGATGCATTTTTAGTAGGGTGATCCTTCCAGCTAAAGGGCTACAAAGGTTTCAGATTAACCCTGGAAACATTTTCTCTTTGCATATTTAAAGGGAAAGTGATCTTTTCTAACCTTTGCAGTTAAGAGCAATGTTTGAAGTTAGAGTCCTAAAGCATTATTATTTTTTTAATGATTTTGTATTTTTTTCCATTTTAATGTTTGCAATTTAATAAATCTCTTTTTTTATTAATTTTTTTTGCACACAAAACAATAAATATTTTCTAAAAATACATACAAACAAAAAGATGCATATCAAACATATTAGGAAGGTTGCACATGG
>NW_026652333.1:489788-527764 GCF_009828535.3 Hylobates moloch
GGGCGGCCGGGCAGAGGCGCTCCTCACTTCCCAGACGATGGGTGGCCGGGCAGAGGTGCTCCTCACATCCCAGACGGGGCGGCCGGGCAGAGGCGCTCCTCACTTCTTCTCAGACCAGGCGGCAGGGTAGAGGCGCTCCTCACTTCCCAGACGATGGGCGGCCGGGCAGAGGCGCTCCTCACTTCCCAGACGGGGCGGCCGGGCAGAGGTGCTCCTCACTTCCCAGACAATGGGCGGCCGGGCAGAGGTGCTCCTCACTTCCCAGACGATGGGCGGCCGGGCAGAGGCGCTCCTCACTTCCCAGACGGGGCGGCCGGGCAGAGGCGCTCCTCACTTCCCAGACGGGGTGGCGGCCGGGCAGAGGCGCTCCTAACATCCCAGACGATGGGCGGCCAGGCAGAGAGGCTCCTCACTTCCTAGACGGGGTGGCGGCGGGGCAGAGGCGCTTCTCACATCCCAGACGATGGGCGGCCAGGCAGAGACGCTCCCCACCTCCCAGACGGGGCGGCGGCCGGGCAGAGGCTGCAATCCCAGCACCCTGGGAGGCCAAGGCAGGCGGCTGGGAGGCGTAGGCTGCAGCGAGCCAAGACCACGCCACCGCACTCCAGCCCGGGCAACACCGAGCACCGAGTGAGCGAGACTCCGTCTGCAGTCCCGGCACCTCGGGAGGCCGAGGCGGGCAGAGCACTCGGGGTCAGGAGCTGGAGAGCAGCCTGGCCAACATGGCGAAACCGCGCCTCCAGCCAAAGGAGAAAAAGCAGGCAGCGGTGGTGGTGCGCGTCGGCAATCCCAGGCAGCCCGCAGGCCGGGGCAGGAGAATCACGGGAGCCGGAGGCAGGGAGTCTGCAGCGAGCCGACTGGATTCGAGTCTGGGCCACAGAGGGAAGAAAAGAAAGAAAAAAGAAGGAAGAAAGGACGGAAAGAAGGACGGAAGGAAGGAAGGAGGGAGGGAGGGAGGGAAAGAAGGAAGGAAAGAAAGAAGGAAGGAAGGAATAAATCTCTTGATGATTGCAGACATGTATGGCTGTTTGGTAGTATTCAGAAACATCACAGTAATGGCAGTTTTTTCAATTGGTGCGTAGTCCTCAATAATTATATATGAAATTGCTGTCAAACCAGTAAGACTGCATTTATGCATCCATAATTCTCAGGATTGTTGGTAACCTGGGCATATTTTCCCTAAATAACTGTCTCCTTGCATCACAAGCCCCAATTTGCTCACATTTACCTCCATGGCAGTACCTTTGGTACTAACACCAAAGTTGTATACAGTGGGGATGACGGGTTCTTCTTTACACCAAGTATTGGTAGGCAAAAGGTGGCTTTCAGTTCAGGATATGTTACATGGGCTTTCTTGAAATGCAAGCCCATTGGCCTGATGAATCTTTCATACTTAGGTGGTATTCTTGTAAAGCCATCTCCAACAAAGCAGACATTAGTAACCACCCTCTTCCATGCCTTCTTCTTTCTCTTTCCTGTTCGAATAACTTTTAATACTTCTGTTTCTCCCTGGGCACATACTTTAGGCAGAGGGACTTCCCATTTTCTCGCCTTCTCTTTTCGTTTCTGTTTGATCATACTGGAAAGTACTTTAGCTCGAGATTGTTCCTGTCTGTCCAGCAGATAGGCAGGTACTGCTCCCTGTGGAGTCTTTTCAGCATTCTTTTTTTTTTTTCTCTTTTCATGCATCTTGACAGTCTTTTTTATTTGTATTTTCTCAGCATGGCCCTGTTTATGGTAAAGCTTAGCCTTCAGACCATCATTTTCTTTGCCTTCTTTGAACATTCATGAGCCTCTGACTTTCTTTCTTTCTCTTTTTCTCATGGTGATCCAAACAGTATCCATAGTGTTTACAGTGTAATTCAATATACTTGTTCTGTGGCATGTTGACGCCGCAGAGCCGCCAGGAGCAGCCCCTGGGGTGCGAAAACGCTCTCAATTTTCGGGTCTTAGAGACCCATGAGCTGACGCCATGCAGGCCTGACAGGAAAGTGATTTTACATTAACTTTGCTATTGCTTTATACTGCTATAAAGTCATAAACTCAAATTTTTATCCCACATGTTACTGATCAGCCGTGGATAATGTTAGGAGGATGCCCTAGTTTTGGGGGTGGCTATCTTAATATTCCTTAATATCCCTTAACTGTTTTGCAGATCCAGAACATTTCTGCCTCCAACTCCAGCAAGGATCTGAAGGTCCAGGACCTTAGGAAAGCTGCCTGCAGAGAGGTGGAGAGGTAACAGCATGTGGGACGGGGAGAGTCTGCTTGTATTCTTCTGCCTCCCACACCCCTACGTTTAGGAACAAGCCTCATGCCCATTATACTCACCACGAATTACAAACTAGTGGCTCACAGGCAAGGATATTTTAAATTATTATTATTTATTTTTATTTTTATTTTGAGACAGCGTCTCACTCTGTCTTCCAGGTTGGAGGGCAGTGGCTTGATTTTGGCTCACTGCAGCCTCTGCCTCCCGGGTTCAAGCGTTTCTCCTGCCTCAGCCTCCCAAGTAGCTGGGATTACAAGCATGTCCCAACAAGCCCGGCTAATTTTTTTTAGTGGGGGGGATTTTTAGTAGAGACAGGGTTTCACCGTGTTAGGCTGGTCTCGAACTCCTGGCCTCAAGTGATCTACCTGCCCTGGCCTCCCAAAGTGCTGGGATTACAGGTGTGAGCCACCATGTCCGGCCTCTATTCCTTTTAAAATATGCTTTAATAGCCTTTCTAAATCATCTTCATAGGGGTCTTATATGTATATTCTTTGTTAGGTAAAATTTGAGATATTATGATTGTTGTTACTACAGTGAACTGAGTCTAACTTATTATTGCATTTTCTAGTGGGTTATCGCCGATGTAGAGGAACGCTACTGATTTATGTAGGTTCTAGGTCATTTAGTTCATGGGTCTACAGTTTCTCTGCCTGAGCCACTGTCTTTACCTCATGCTCCATCAGAGGTCTCTGATAGTTTCAGGGTGTCCAGACAAATCCATTCATTTACCCATATCTTCATTGAACATTTACTGAGAACTTCGGTTATGAAATGGGCTATCCCCCCATCCCCCACCCCCACATTCACATGTTGAAGCCCTAACCCCCAATATGACTGTATTTGGAGATCCGGCATTTAAAGAGGAAATTAAGGTTAAATGAGGCCATAAGATTGGAGTCCTAATTAGATAGGACTGTGTTCTTTTTTTTTTTTTTTTTTTGAGACAGAGTCTCGCTGTCACCCAGGCTGGAGTGCAGTGGCACGATCTCGGCTCACTGCAGGCTCCGCCCCCCGGGGTTCATGCCATTCTCCTGCCTCAGCCTCCCGAGTAGCTGGGACTATAGGCGCCCGCCATATCGCCCAGCTAATTTTTTTTGTATTTTTAGTAGAGACGGGGTTTCACTGTGTTAGCCAGGGTGGTCTCGATCTCCTGACCTCGTGATCCACCCGCCTTGGCCTCCCAAAGTGCTGGGATTACAGGCGTGAGCCACCGCGCCCGGCCAGGACTTGTGTTCTTAAAAGAAGAGAGAGACATCTGAGCTCCCCCAACCCCTGAACGTAGACAGAGAAAAGGCCACACAAGGACACAGTGAGAAGTTGGCTGTCTGCAAGCAGGGGAGAGGGGTCTTGCCAGAACCCAATCCTGCTAGCACCTTGGTCTTGGACTTCCAGCCTCTAGAACTGGGAGAAAATACATTTGTGTTGTTTAAGACACCCCGACACTGTGCTTTGTTATGGCAGCCCGAGCAGATGAGTACAGCCTCTCTGTGCCCTAGTTCTTCTGGTTATTTTATGGAAGTGTTATCTCTGACTAGAAAGCCTTACCTAGGGTCTTCTTTCAATTTAGGCAGTGGAGATCTGGTTAGAGTTGAAGAGATGCTTTAAAAAAACAAAGAGAATTAGCATTCATGGCACACAGGAAGGTAATTGATTTCTTTTTGGTTGAAACACTTTAAATTGCAAATTTCTTCCAAATCTTAATAAACATTTTTTTCAGTGTTTTCAAGACTCAATATCAGAGAATTGATGGGGACCAAATTGTTTCTTTTCTTTTCTTTTTTTTTTTTGAGACAGAGTCTCACTCTGTCGCCCAGGCTGGAGTGCAGTGGAGCGATCTCGGCTCACTGCAACCTCCGCCTCCTGGGTTCAAGTGATTCTCTTGCCTTAGCCTCTGAGTAGCTGGGACTACAGGCGTGCGCCACCACGACTGGCTAATTTTTGTATTTTTAGTAGAGACGGGGTTTCACCATGTTGGCCAGGATGGTCTCAATCTCTTGACCTCATGATTCGCCAGCGTCGGCCTTCCAAAAGTGCTGGGATTACAGGCCTGAACCACCGTGCGCGGCCTGAATTGTTTCTAAAGGTAAACCTCCACAAACAAAACCATTGATTCTCAGGGGAAAAAAGGAGAGGGAGACACATCTATACGTGAGGCCTAAGTGGGAAAGAGAAGATCCATCAGGAAGAGAAAATGGGAGGAGAGACCCATCTCCTCATTCCGGCAATTCAGAGTCCATAGCCCATTATTTCTTCCCACCTTAGACGAGGCCACGAGACTTTCTCAGGTAGAAAGCGCCGTTCACTTTGGTGTGGAATCCTGTAGTAGTTTGGTGAGAAAGTTTCTATACGTTCTTTGTTTTTTTTAGAGACGCAGTCTCGCTCTGTTGCCCAGGCTGGAGTGCAGTGGAGCAACCATAGCTCACTGTAGCCTCCAACTCCTGGGCTCAAGCTGTCCTCCTACCTCAGCCTCCTGATTGAGACGACACGTATGCACCACTACACCTACTTCATTTTTGTAGTTTTTGTAGAGATGGAGTCTCACTGTGTTGCTCAGGCTGGCCTCCAACCCCTGGCCTCAAGTGGTCCTCCCACCTTGGCCTCCCAAAGTGCTGGAATTGCAGGCATTAGCCACCATGCCTAGCCCATATTCTTCAGAACAGCCGGAATAACCTCAAGATCAGATCACTTGCTATCCTGTTCAAAACTCTTCCAATGGCTTTTCTTCACATCTGAACTGAAATCCATGTGTTTCTCACGGCCAGTAAAGCCAATAGGTCTGGGCCCTGACCATCACCCTGAAATAATCTCCTACCACCCTGCTTCCATCTCACTCTGCCCCAGCTACACTGGCTTCTTTGTGCTCTTTGAACACACAGAGCTGACACCAAACCCAGGGCCTTTGCATGCTCTCTTCTGTCTCCCAAGAGTGCTCTTTCTTCCAACCTTTGTTTCTTTTGCTCCCTCAGAGCCCTGCTAACATGTTACTTCCTCAGAGAGGTCTTCCCTGACCGCTCAGTCTAAGTTATCTCGCCTACTGCACATCCTTTCCTTGTTAGCAGTTACGTTATAGAGTCATTTGATTATTTCTTTATGATCTGTCTTCCACTACAATGTAAGGTCTGTGAGAGCAGGAATTTGGTAACGTATGTGGGATGAATGAATGAACAGGCCAGCCTGCCAAGAACAGAGTGGGAGGGGTTTGGGAGGGTACAAAGAATACAACCGTATGCCTCTTTCCGCTAAGAATTAGGCCAGGCTCCGTGGCTCACACCTGGAATCCCAGCACTTTGGGAGGCTGAGGCAGGTGGATCTCTTGAGGTCAGGAGTTCGAGACCAGCCTGGACAACATGGCAAAACCCCGTCTCTACTAAAAAGATGAAAATCAGCTGAGCATGGTGGTGCATGCCTGTAATCCCAGCTACTTGGGAAGCTGATGGGGGAGGATCGCTTGAACCGTGGAGGCATAGGCCGCAGTGAGCCGAGATCACGCTACTGCACTCCAGCCTGGGCGACAGAGTGAGACTTCATCTCAAAAAAAAAATAATGATAATAATTGCTACTACTTCATCCTGTCCATCCCATGTCCCTAAAAACTTCAGCATAAGTGAATCCACACACAAGGAGAGAACAAACCCTCCCACTGGCCTTGGGCCCATCCGTCTTTCTCCCACACTGCCTCTTTCAAGTTATCTCATTTTGCTCCCAATAGCCAGCCTTGACTTTTCTGGGCTTATCTGGGCATCAGGGACTCATGTTGCACATTCACTTGCCCCGATTATGTCTCCCTTAGAGTGTCTCCTAGGGCAGCCGCTCTGGAACAGTCACCTAGGGGCCTGGAGCTCCTGCAGTCTGTCACTCGCTCCTTCTGCCTGGTAACAAATACTATTCCTTTTATCCTTGCAACTTGACCCAGAAAGAGGTGGCTGTCAATGTCCAAGGCCCCTGGAAACGAAGACTGGAGATGTGAAACCACTGGGCACAGGGGAATGGGTGGGTCCGAGAGTCTGAAAGATAGTGCTAGAGCATGTGCCTTCCAGATCATTCTCATTGAAAAATGCAGAATGACCTCCCCTCCCCAAGCCAAGAAAGTATAAACACTCACACCTCCCTACCTTCTCACATTCTCATTTCTAAGGTAAAATGTAAAGTATTAAGAATCTGTAAGTTATCTCATTTAACTGGCACTCTGCTTTATGAGATACGCACTATCATCACCCACTTACACATGAGGAGATTGAGGCCGGGGGATGTGAAATAATTTATTTCAATTCACATGGTTTGCGAGCAGTGGAGTCAGGAACCTAATGGAGATACTAACCAGTGCTATCTGGCATACCAGTTTAAATCAGTTACCTACACTAACTTTAAAACAACATCAGCTTTATTAAGGCAAATTTATGTATCATGAATTCACCCATTTTAAGTGTACAATTTGATAATTTTAGTAAGTTTGCAGAGTTGTGCAACCATCACCACAATCCAGTTTTAGAACATTTCCACTACCCCAAAATGTTTCCTCAAGTCCATTTTCGGTTCATACCCACTCCTACCCCCAGCTCTAGGCAACCGCTGATCTACTTTCTGTCTCTATAAATTTGCTGTTTATAGAGAAATGAAATCATCCTGCATGATCTTTTACTACAAGCTGCATTTGTTTTGTGAAGACTGTTCAGCTGAGTTCTCAACATTCAGTTCAGAGGTGTGCATTGGCTTAGCACAAGAAGGAAGGTATTGTAACTCCACTTTTGCAAGATGTCTGGAGGGAAAGTTTTTTTTTTTTTTTTTTTTTTTTTAAGGAGAATTTGTATTATTTTAATTATTTTTACGTGCAGAAAACTCAACAGCGTACATTTAACCCAGTTTGGTGCCAAGTTCTTTAGCCTTGGCTTTTCCAGCTTGGCAATGAGAGCCACAGACTTGGAGCCAGGACATTGCCTCCCCAGTGATGATGGATCTCATCGTATCTGCCGTTCTAATTGGTTCTGATAGCTTCCTCCAGCTGAGCCGAAGCTTCTTTGTCTTCCAAGTTAGCCTGTGTGGTGACAGTGGTGCAGGTGTTCCTGTGGACGAGACATCCCAGTCTTACCTTCCCCTTCATAATACAGTCAGGGACCTTTATTTTACAACACAGAGAAATGAACTATCATCACCCACTTTCTTTTCTTTTCTTTTTTCTTTTTTTTTTTTTTGAGACAGAGTCTCGCTCTGTTGCCCAGGCTGGAGTGCAGTGGCGCGATCTCGGCTCCCTGCAAGCTCCGCCTCCTGGGTTCATGCCATTCTCCTGCCTCAGCCTCCCCAGTAGCTGGGACTACAGGCGCCCACCACCACGCCCAGGTAATTGTTTTGTATTTTTAGTAGAGACGGGTTTCACTGTGTTAGCCAAGATGGTCTTGATCTCCTGACCTTGTGATCCGCCTGCCTCAGCCTCCCAAAGTGCTGGGATTACAGGTGTGAGCCACCGCACCCAGCCTATCATCACCCACTTTCCAGATGAGGAGGCTGAGGCTGGGGGCAGGCAGAAGACAACTAGCTCGATGGGATCCACATCATGTCCAGTCACCACCAGCTGAGTCTTCTTGTTCTCCACCAAGGTGGCAATGGTGATAACTCCTGCTTGAAGAACAGGTGGTCTCTTTGTGGCAAAGTCCCCTTTGCTGGCAGCTTTCTTCTCAGCCCAGGCCAGCAGCCTCTGCTTCTTCTCTTGCTTTGTCTCTGGTCTGTACTAGTGGGCCAGCTTATGTATTATAGTTGAGTAGCTGTTTGGGGGTCCAAGGCCTGGGTGAACTGGTTCATCGCAGGAGGCACTTTCAGCCATGTGTAGAGGATGGCTCTTTGCCACTACAGCCTGATAAAGTGGGGCCATTTGACAAAGCAAGTGAGGTCCCTTTTGGGTTGGGTGTGCTGTCCAATGCCAAGATTCTTAGGCCTTTTCTCCAACACGGGATTCACCACTTTCCTGGCCTCCTGCTTCTTCGCGACAGCAGCGGCTGGAGCCACCTTCTTCCGCTTGGCCTTCTTCCCTTTTGGCATCTTGGGCGGTGGGAGGAAAGAGAGAAAAAAAATGTTTTTGTTTGGTTACTATTCCAGGCTTCTGAGGACAGAGACTAGGCACTACCAGGCTGATAGCAGAAAATCAGGGTGGAGGTGATTGTGGGGTTGGGGAATCATACCTGTTTCTTTTGTTGTTGTTGTTGTTGTTTTTGTTTTACTTCTTAAAATATTTGAAATAGTTGATTTTAATTCATGGACTTTTTAACTCCAAATAATTTCAAGGATGGCTCCATTTAAAATAAAATATGGCGGGGTGCAATGGCTCATGCCTATAATCCTAGCACTTTGGGAGGCTGAGGCAGGTGGATCACCTGAGTTCAAGTGTTCAAGACCAGCCTGGCCACATTGTGAAACCCCATCTCTATTAAAAATACAAAAATTAGCTGGGCACAGTGGCTCACGCCTATAATCCCAGCACTTTGGGAGGCCAAGGCAGGTGGATCACGAGGTCAGGAGATCGAGACCATCCTGGCTAACACGGTGAAACCCCATCTGTACTAAAAGTACAAAAAAATGAGCTGGGGCGTGGTGGTGTGCACTGTAATCCCAGCTACTCAGGAGGCTGAGGCAGGAGACTCTCTTGAACCTGAGAGGCGGAGGTTGCAGTGAGCCGAGATCATGCCATTGCACTCCAGCCTGGGCGACAAGAGCAAAACTCTGTCTCAAAAAAAACAAATAAAAATAAATAAAATAAAACACAAAGAACAAAATGAAGCCCTAAAGATCTGATTTAAAAATGTAATCTGGCTGGTCTGAAGGCAGTGAGTTATCTCACTTTGATTGTTCACAGTCAGTTACAGATAAAACACCTTGTTCTACTCTCTCCCTCCTTCTTGCTACTGCACTTGACTAATCTTTAAAAATAAAATTTAATAAAATTTTAAAAATTAAAGTGTCATCAAAAGGGCTGCCCTGAAGTGATTCAGCTCATCTCTATCCAGTTGGGTGGCTCCTCCCTGAAAGGGGAAGCGAGGAAGATAATACTCCCATTCCCTCCTCCAGACACCCACTCATTCCACTTACAGCCATGCAAGGTTTGGAATGTTTGTTTCTACTCCAGGCCTGGGTCCAGTGCAGTGACACTGGGGCTCTCACTCTCCTGCCTCTGGACTCTCCATTATGCCTGAAGATGCCTTTCTCCGGGACAGTCAGAAGTTACTGCCCCAAACCAGAGAGTTGGTCTCCTTTCTTCCCTGCCTGATCACCATCCCTGTCCCTCTGAGAAAAATCCCTATTCTATCCAGAGAGAAAACAATACGCCCTACTTCATGCTTCATGACCATGTGGTTCATTCCAACCCTTTAATCCCCATTTTTCTTCTTGGCAGGAACAAACTCTTTTCAAAGCTAGAGAGGTAGTGCACAGACTCCTTGAAGAGGTCCCAGGGAAAGGGGATGTTCTCCTCTCCTTTCCCCACAGATCACTCACCGGGACTGTCTTTTCTGTACTAAGACAGACCTGAAAAAAAGCCAGTTTTAGATTTTCTTTACAAGTTTCTGTAGGTGCAAAAGCTCGGGCAGAATGACTAGAAGACATGTCCTCACCAATAATAATAATAGCTGACATTTATTAACCATGCACTATATGCTGTACTCTGAATGTTTTATCTGCTTTTTTTCTCATCCAATACTCAGAATAACTCTATATTAGCCTCACTTTACAAAAAAATTTAGCATTTTGTTATAGAACAGAAATTACACAGAATTATTAAATTATTGGTGCCACAGACATTTTACTGTATCTGTATTATTAGTACATAAATTATTATTAAGGCACAGAAATTATTAGTATGAAGATGATATCAGTACTATTATTATAATATAGAAATCAGTACTATTATTATAATATAGAAGTTACTAGTACAGGCCGGGCATGGTGGCTCACGGCTGTAATTCCAAAACTATGGGAGGCCAAGGCGGCGGATTACAAGGTCAGGAGAGCGAGACCAACCTGGCCGACATGGTGAAATTCCGTCTCTACTAAAAATACAAAATTAGTCAGGCATGGTGGCGCGCACCTGTAGTCCCAGCTACCTGGGAGGCTGAGGCAGGAGAATAGCTAGAACCCGGCTGGTAGAGGTTGCAGTGAGTCGAGATCGCGCCATTGCACTCCAGCCTGGGCAACAAGAGCGAAACTCCATGTCCAAAAAAGAAGAAGGAGAAGGAGAAGGAGAAGAAGAAGAAGAAGAAGAAGAAGAAATTACTAGTACAGAATAAAGTGTCAGAAAACTGAGGCTTAAAGAGGTTAAGCTAACTTATCCAAGGTTACAGAGTTAGTAGAGCTAGCTGAATTCAGTCCACACAAATAACTTAGGTCTTAACCTTAAGTAAACCTTACCCTCCTCTGTACCTCCCACACTCACCTCTGGCTTCCTCTCTGGGATGAGTGAGGTGAGAAGGAGAATATGAGCTGTGGACTACGAGGAAAAAAAGCACAGTGACTGAAGGAGAAGGAACTCCTGGTCCTTCCTGGTGACCCAGAGCCAACAGGGAAATGGGTAACTCATTAACCAAAGAAAAGTCCCACATCCTGTGTTTGAAAGAAAGAAACATTTTAAAAGCTAGAAAATGCGTTTGAACAATGTTGTATTTAAACCGAGCTCAAGCAACAGATGTTTCTTTTCTTTTCTTTGAGACAGTGTCTTGCTCTGTTGGCTCCTTCACCCAGGCTGTAGTGCAATGGCTGATCTCCGCTTACTGACTTTGGCTGAACTCCGCCTGCTGAGTTAAAGCGACTTTCCTGCCTCAGCCTTCTGAGTAGCTGGGATTACAGGCATGTGTCACCACACCCAGCTAATTTTTGTATTTTTAGTAGAGACGGGTTTCACCATGTTGGTCAGGCTGGTCTCGAACTTCTGGCTTCAAGTGATCCTTTGGCCTCGGCCTCCCAAAGTGCTGGGATTACGGAGGTGAGCCACCGCGCCAGGCCCAGGTGTTTCTTTAGTATAGATTTTACACCAGGCTTTTCATTCGGCTTTTGAACATTATGCTGAAGTATATTAGCTTTTATAATTACTTTATTCTAAGATCTTGCCCTGTGAATGAGCCCAAATATAACGCACAGATCAGGGAGGGTTAGGGACAATGCACAGAGCACGGCTGGGATTTGCTTTGGGAACAGTTGTTGGGGCAGAGGATGCCTGCTGGAGGGAAGGGCTCTCTCTATGTATGGTTGCTGGGAGCCCAGGACTGGACTCAGAGGAGAAGATGAGTATCAATCCATAGCAGAAACAAAGAGGTATATATGCCTCTTCCAGTAGACACCACTGGGGTTCCCACAAGAAAAGTTGACAAATAGTTCAGCTGGAAACATGAAGAGGGGAAGGAAATTGCTCAACAGTATTGATCAGAATGTATACAGTAGCCCTCAAACGCAGCAAACTCAGCACAGCTGCACGCACTTCTCCTTCAGAGCAGGGAAAAGACAAAAGTTTCAGAAACTTTCCGTCCTCTCACCCTCATAGGTGTGAAATCATCTCACTCCACCAGGAGGAAGAAAATACTTTAATTGGCCAGGTGCAGTGGCTCACGCCTGTAATCCCAGCACTTTGGGAGGCCGAGATGAAAGGATCGCTTGAGGCCAGGAGTTTGAGACCAGCCTGGCCAACATGGTGAAACCCCATCTCTACTAAAAATGCAAAAATTAGCCAGGCATGGCAGGCACCTGTAGTCCCAGCTGAGTCTGGGGGCTGAGGCAGGAGAGTCCCTTGAACCCAGGAGGTGGAGGTTGCAGTGAGCTGAGATTGCACCACTGCAATCCTTCTCAACAACAACAACAAAAATACTTTAATCTTTATTTGTCTTAGGTGAGTGCCCCGGGGTGGAACCTGCTGCAGCCTTTACTTGAGTGGGCAGAAAAACAAACAAAAAAAACGGGGGATGAGAGGCTATTACAGTGAAGAGAAGGGGAGAATGGGATAGAGTGAGGTGGGAGGGGCAGAGGGGAGAGGCCACAAGGAGAGCTTTGATTTTGGGGGCTGTTGGCCCAGATCTGCATGTGGGCCCAGCTTCTCTGTTCCTCCAAGTGAGGAGATTGTGCTGTAGAGATAGTCCAGCATAGTGGACTGGGGGCTGGGACTCCTAAGTGGAAGTCTGGGGGCTGGGACTCCTAAGATGGGGCAGTAAGGCTGCAAATTTGGGGCAGTTTAGTGTTTATGATGGCACAGGAGGTTCAGGAGTTTTGTTGGGGAGAGAAAAGACTTGCTGAAACAAAAAAGACTTGCTGCAAAGCAGTTATTCATGAAGGAGAAGCTCTCTTCAGTCAGAATTTATTTTGCTACCCTGCAAGCTGGTTTTTGGATTAATCAAAAGACAGTTCCAAAGAATAGTGTTACAAGCCGGGTGCGGTGGCTAATGTCTGTAATCTCAACACTTTGGGAGGCTGAGGCTGGTGGATCTCTTGAGCCCAGGAGTTTAAGACTAGCCTAGGCAATATGGCGAAACCCTATCTCTACAAAAAAATACAAAAATTAGCTGGGCGTGGTGGTATGCGTCTGTAGTCCCAGCTATTCCGGAGGTTGAGGTGGGAGAATTGCTTGAGTCCAGGAGGTTGAGGCTGCAGTGAGCTGTGATCGCACCATTGCACTCCAGCCTGGGTGACCCTGTCTCGAAAAAAAAAAAAAAGGTGTTACGGTGTTACAGTGGGTCCCTCCCTGGACTGTCTCTGCTGCCATCTGCTGTGGGGTGGCCCGAGGGAATCTCTGGGCATCAGGGTAGGAAGACAGAGTGTTGCCCCAGGCCTTTGTGGGCTTTCCTCTGTTGACATTAATATTAGGCTTGAACTGGTTGAGAAAGGTCCTCCCTGAGCCCCTTTTCAGGGGGAAAGAAATCAATCAAAAATTAAAAAACCAAACACGTGTACCCTGTGTTGTAAACATGCTATCTTGAGTGAAGATGCAGATCAAGAGAGAGAAACCAGAATTTCGCAGTTCTGTTATACGTGCACCTCCCTTGGGAGCAACAGCACGCCACGCAAGGCCACTCAGGTGAAGCCCCGGGTCAGTCACGCGGCAAAGGGGGAGAGGGGGTGGCTGTGGACATGCACCTTTCTTGTGGTCTCTGGGGGAGACGGGGGAACATGGCTTACTACTGGCTAATTTGAACAATTTCACGGCTCTGGGACATAGGGGCTGTCCCTCGTTGTCTGGCACCTGGCCCAGGGCAGTTAGGGTGGGTGTGTGGTGGCCCAGAGTGTGAGGGCCCAGTCAGGGAGGTGGTTGAGGTGCGAACATAACTGGCTGCCCAAGAAGAGGAACTGACCATCTCTAGCCAGGGCCTCAAAACTGGGTTGACAGTATTAAACACACACACACACACACAGGCACACAACCACACACCCTATATCACACCCTGTGAACTGAGGAATTAATAGCTAATTTTCTTCTTTTAGGGGACATAATCTTGGGAAAATCAAAAAGTCTCTGTACTTAAGCCTAAATTTGCAAACAGAGTTCTAAGCCATTATCTGCTGTTCCTTATTGTAGCATGCAAGAGCTCTTGTTTTGGTCAGGCATGGTGGCTCATGCCTGTAATCCCAGCACTTTGCAAAGCAGTGGCGGGAGGATAGCTTGAGGCCAGAGTTTGAGACCAGCCTGGGCAGCATAGTGAGACCCCTGTCTCTAAAAAAAAAGAGTTTCTGTTTAAGCCATTGGTAGATGGCTGTTTTCATTTCCTCAGCAAACCTATTTGCTTGGGAAGCCACAGCCCACAGCTTCCTCCCAGGTGTTCTTATCATCCTTGAGAAGGGAGAGATGAGGGTCAGGCTGCTGTGAGGCTCTGGCAGGTAGAATGGTAGCCCTCCCAAAGATATCCACGTTCGAATTCTTTTTCGTTTTTTAGAGACAGAGTCTCACTCTGTCACCCAGGCTGGAGTGCCGTGGCATGATCTCGGCTCACTGCAACCTCCATCTCCCGGGTTCAAGCGATTCTCCTCCAGCCTCCTGAGTAGCTGGGATTACAGGTGTGCACCATCATGCTCAGCCAATTTTTGTATTTTTAGTAGAGACAGGGTTTCACCATGTTGGCCAGGCTCATCTTGAGCTCCTGGCCTCAAGTGATCTGCCCGCCTTGGCCTCCCAAAGTGCTGGGATTATAGGTGGGAGCCACCACACCTGGCCCACATTCTAATTCTTGGAACTAGTGAATGTGCTACTGTAGGACAGGAAAGACTTCCCCTCCACTCTCTGAGGGTTTCATAGCTGAGTCCATGAAATGAACTGACAACAGGCAGATTAACAGGAGAAAAGTTATACAAATGTACTATGTGCACGGGGCATCACAGGAAAGAAAAGGGAATACCCCCAAACCAGTGGGATTTAGGAGCTTGTATGCCCTCTTCACAGGGGAGAGGGGAGGAGGTATGTAGGCAATTTAGGAGAGAGTAAGTGATTTTGGAATAAAAATAAATGGGCCCTTCTCTGGGTGTGGTGTTGGCTTCTTATTTTCTTTCCTGTGATGAATTAATCTTCCCTGGCTGATGAAAGTCCTGAGGACGGGACTGGTGACAACTGAGTTCTTTTTTGAGGATCTGTATTTAGGCAGATGGGGAGTTAAGAGAAAGCCTCCCCTTGCATTTGCTGTTTTTCAAGTACCTCCAGCTCTAAGTAATCACTATACCAAACTGGCGTATTTGGGGATGGCATTTCCTGAACTCCTTCATTACTTGACATAGTAAAAGGAAAAAACTTTTTTTTTTTTTTTGGATGGAGTCTCGCTCTGTCACCCAGGCTGGAGTGCAGTGGTGGGATCTCGGCTCACTGCAAGCTCTGCCTTCCAGGTTCAAGCCATTCTCCTGCCTCAGCCTCCCAAGTAACTGGGACTACAGGCGTCCGCCACAACGCCTGGCTAATTTTTTTGTATTTTTAGTAGAGACGGGTTTTCACCATATTAGCCAGGATGGTCTTGATCTCCTGACCTCACGATCTGCCCCCCTCGGCCTCCCAAGGTGCTGGGATTACAGGCGTGAGCCACCGTGCCCAGGCTGGTTTTTCTTTTTTTTTTTTCGTGATGAAATCTCGCTTTGGCACCCAGGCTGGAGTGCAGTGGCACGATCTCAGCTCACTGCAACCTCCGCCTCCTGGGTTCAAGCAATTCTCCTGCCTCAGCCTCCCGAGTAGCTGGGATTACAGGCATGTAACACCACGCCCAGCTAATTTTTGTATTTTTAGTAGAGACGGGGGTTTCACCATATTGGTCAGGCTGGTCTTGAACTCCTGACCTCGTGATCCTCTTGCCCTGACTTCCTAAAGTGCTGGGATTACAGGCGTGAGCCACCGCACCCAGCAAAAGGAAATTAAGATTGCTAATCAGCTGATCTTGAGATGGGGCCAATCTAATCATGAGTGCTTAAAAGTGGAAGAGGGAGGCAGACGAGAGGATTGGAGAGATGCTTCGTTGAAAGGACTTGATCTGCTGTCCTGTGCCAAAGAATGCAGGCAGCCTCTAGAAGCTGGCAGAGGCAAGGAAACTAAGCTTTTTCTAGAGCCTCTAAAAGGAATGCAGCTCTGTATACGTTTTGGTTTTAGCCCAGTGAGGCCCATGTTAGACCCCTGACCTGCAGAACTGTAAGATAATAAGTTTGTGCTGTTTTAAGCCACTACGTTCATGATTTTTTTTTTTTAATGGCAGCAAAAAGAATAATACAGAGGCTGAGAGGAGTTAGCTGCTCTTGAGTGATGGAAGGATTCCACATTCAGAAGCACTCTCCTATACTTCTTGCTACTAAAGCCATTCAATATCAGTGATTTGTTTTTAAGTAGAAATGAGCTGATTAAGGGATACTCAGTAGTTTACAGAATCTCTGGGAGGGTCACAGACTGGGTTCTGGAGCACACAGCCAGGTACAATCCCTGAACATACTGTAGGGCTGCTCTTCTAAAACATTTAAACAAATCTGTTTTTATGTTTACTTTGGAAAGTTTCAAACCACAGAAAGATGGAAAGAGCACTATAACGAATCCCCATATCTCCTGGACTTGGTTGGGTTTCTCTCAAAGGAGATCCTGAGAGAACTTGGGTACAGGGCATTTATTTTGGAGGTGGTCCCAGAAAGCACAAGTGAAAGGGTGCAGGACATGGGACAGGAAAGGAAAACACAGTAATAATATGTGCATTCCTGTGGTGGTCACCACTGTGTGCAACCGGGGCTCCGTCCTGGGGACCTTCTGGGAAACCATGCACGATAAGCTTCCCGTTTGTCTCACCAGAGGATGGGGAGACGGGGGCTTTTATCCACTGCCTCCTCTCCCCATTGGTTAAGAGTCAACCCCGAGAAAGTCAACTGCCTCAGTTTCCAGGTTGTGCCTAACCAGTAGTATTGCGCGTTTCCCTGTGCTGGAGAAAGCCCTCTGGCAGAGAAGCCGTGAGATGCGTCATTTGAGGTGTCAAGTCTTCCCATGGCAGAAACTGTGAACCACAGCTGTGAGTGAACTCAAACAGGAGCTGAGGGGATGTGGGGTGGGGCATCAACATCATCTGCTACAATCCCTCCTAAGATTTACTGCTAACATCTTGTCGTCTCTTTCCCTCTCTCTCTATACACCCACACATACGGCAAAGATATAGTATTTATCATGTGCCGGGCACTGTGCCTCTATATAGCCCTTGAGTCTGCATAATGACCCTATGAAGCAGGTATCCCATACCTGTCATGCTTAGTGGTCACTGGAATCATTCTAAAGGGTGCTGAAACCATTCTATTTTCAAATATCATTGTGCTACAAATTACATTTTGTGCAACTATTTGAACTTATGGTGACAAATTTTAGATGCCAACCTAAAAATATACAGGAAGGTGCATAGTTTTTCAAAATTCTTTCTGCGAGTAAGCAGCCAAAGAGTCCCCATCCTAGACTTGTGCCGTCGTGTCTGCATCTGGTGCTATGCCCGGAATCACTGAAGCGGGTGATGGAGGCTGGGGTAGGGGGAGACATGGGGAAGGAGCTAAGGCACTTCTGTGGTTGCCCTGAAAGAATCCCGGGAAATACATTTTTAAAAGAAAAACAAAATGAGGGATGCTATAGATAGAAAGTGAGTTCAGCTTGCTGAAGGTCCAGATGGATGCGTGCTGAATACCCAGGCTGTGCTCTCCCCATTCTGATTCTGTCCCTCTCGGAGCTTGAGGATGCTGAGTTAGTGGTCACATGCCGTACCACCCTGTCGCCTCCCCTTTTATATTTACTTCGTTTTCTTAATGTTGCCTCCTCAACCTCTAAGTGTTCAACTTACTTTATGATCAAAGTAGCTATTTAAAAACAAAACAAAACAAAAAACAACAAAAAAACAAGGTTTTCTGGCTGGGTGCGGTGGCTCACACCTGTAATCCCAGCACTTTGGGAGGCCGTGGCGGACAAGTCACTTGAGGTCAGGGGGTTTGAGACCAGCCTGGCCAACATGGTGAAACCCCGTCTCTACTAAAAATACAAAAAAAAAAAAAAAATTAGCCAGGCGTGATGGTGCACGCCTGTAATCCCAGCTACTCAGGCAGCTGAGGTGGGAGAATCGCATGAAGCCGGGAGGCAGAGGTTTCAGTGAGCCAAGATCATGCCACTACACTCCAGCCTGGGCAACGGAGTGAGACTCTGTCTCCAAAATAAATAAATAAAAATAAAAAGATTTTTTTTTTGCTTGATTATCCATTTTAATTTTTTAAATATTTTTATTATACTTTAAGTTCTAGGGTACATGTGCACAACATGCAGGTTTGTTACACATGTATACATGTGCCATGTTGGTGTGCTGCACCCATTAACTCGTCATTTACATTAGGTTTATCTCCTAATGCTATCCCTCCCTCCCTCCCCCCAGCCCATGACAGGCCCCGGTGTGTGATGTTCCCCTTCCTGTGTCCAAGTGTTCTCATTGTTCAATTCCCACCTATGAGTGAGAACATGCGGTATTTGGTTTTCTGTCCTTATGATAGTTTGCTGAGAATGATGGTTTCTAGTTTCATCCATATCCCTACAAAGGATATGAACTCATCCTTTTAAAATAGGATTTTTTATCTAACTTTATGGGGAAGACAAACTGACACTTTTTTCTCTTCTAGAGAACAAATACAGTAGCATTCGCTTCACAGTGCAAGCACATTGAGGGCACGATGTGAGCTGTGAGGTAGTTGTGAGGCTGTGTTGAGAAATGAGCTATGGGGGCAGAGGCAACAGTGACAACAGAAAAGCTACCTTATGTGGAGAAGAGGTGCTTTGGATGTAATTTATCTAACTGAGTTTTATAATCAATCAAATTCATCAGCTATAACCCTGCCTTTTCCTGTTTAGAAAACATTTTTACCCCTGTAATTTACAGGGGCAAGCTGGTTGGTTCTCTTGAATCCATTCTCCCTAAAAGTAGAGTAAGAAAGGTTAGAAAGGGTGTTAGAATCTGGTCTAATCAATAGCTCGATCCAGGTTACGAAGGTGTTTCCCAAGCTTGGCGCAATGTTCAGTTTAGTTCATGTATTCAGCTATTTTTTCCTCCCAATTTGTTGTTTATGTTACACAGGCATGGTAGGAAAAACCGTAAAGGGCGACTTTTCTTGCTTGATTTCCTCTTCATATCTGGTAACATGGGGAAAGAGCTTAGGCTTTGAAGCCAGACAAGCATGTGTTTAAATCCAGGCTCATCACTTACTAGTTCTGAAGATGGATAGGTTATTTAAATTCTCTGAGCCCTAGTTTCCTTTCCCGCAGAATGGGGGTGATGTCTTCTCCTCACAGTACTGCTGTGAGGAATTAGCAAGGGCATGTGTGCGGACAGCCCAGTCTGTTGATATACAATCAATGATGACCAGTGTTAATATTGTCATTATTATCCTTCTGATCTATAATTTGATTTCTGAACAGACTGACTGTAGAGAAAAAAGTCTTAGGCAGAAGACTGATTCAAATCTCTTGGCTGGTTTCATTGTAAGTTGTAGAAATTAGAAATTGGTATTCTGGTTTTAAGTCACTGGTAGTTGGTTACTGAAATCATTTCATCAGTTTGGTTATCTGTAGGCCTAGGGTAATGTCCTGAACACAGTAGGCACGCCCATAACAATGATAATAACAACAGTAGTAAGGAATAATTTGAATAACACTTTAATCTATAAAGCAATTACAAAAACCATCTCATTTAACCCTGTCATAAAAACCTGTGATTTAACTAAAACAAATCCTGTTATTCTTCTCATTTAGGGAAGTGGAAGATACAATAAGAGATATTAAATAACTCACTTTTGTGCCTAGTTGCACTCCCTGTTTCCTCCCTAGAAACTTCCCTTAATCTCTCTTCTATGTATCAAATTGCAACACATTCATCAAGGACCATTTTAAGCTTTCCTCTCCTCTTTTCATAGGAAAGAACTCATTCTTTTCTGGCCTTCGATAGTACTTGAAGTGTGAACCACATTATTTAGTACTTCATTACCCTCTCTTTTATTTCTTCCCAATGGTTTCCTGTTTTTGAAGTCTATTTAAAAAACAACAGGCCGGGCACGGTGGCTCACGCTTGTAATCCCAGCACTTTGGGAGGCTGAGGTGGGCAGATCACTTGAAGTCAGGAGTTCAAGACCAGCCTGGCCAACATGGTGAAACCCTGTCTCCACTGAAAATACAAAAATCGGCCGGGCGTAGTGGCAGACGCCTGTAATCTCAGCTACTTGGGAGGCTGAGGCAGGAGAATTGCTTGAGAATCGCTCCTCGAGCTGGAGTTTGCAGGGAGCTGAGATCACACCACTGCACTCAAGCCTGGATGACAGAGCGAGACTCCATCTAAAAAACAAAAAACAAACAAAGAAACCAAAAAACAACTACAGCTCTGCCCCTCTGGAGGGTAGGGATCATGCAGCTGGAATGTATTTTGGGTCTTGCCACCCAGCCCCTTTCCCCTTCACACTCCCTAGCCCAGAGCTGGACTCAGAGCCAATGCCTCATGCATACTGGATTGATTCACAGAGAATTTACCTAGAATCATGGCCTAGAAAATCCATTGCAGGATAAAAATGGAGAATGACTCTTTAGGGACTGCCATCTAAGAAGCCGGGCAAAAATGTTCCTGCTAGGAAATTACAATTCAAGAAACAAACACAAGCGGGAAACACATCTCTTACATGCAGCTTCTAGCACTGATTCTGGCAGTCCCCATTATACCCTGGTAAGTTTAAGTGACTAGGACATGGCTTTAGTCACTGCGTCCCCAGCTTATGCCACTGTGACCATATGTAGGTGGGGACATCTTTTGTGGGTTCATGTCATTGTCCTTCCTGTTGCAGTGATGAGAATTAGCTTCATTGTCTAACAAAATTAAACAACTCTTAACGAAGGGAAGCTAAATAGCAATTGATATTTTTGGAGGCTCTTTCAAATTAGGACAGCTGAGTCTAATGGAAAAACAAACACATTTTATACCAAATACCAGTTGCATGTTGTTGCATACCAAATGTCAGCCTAGAGAGAATTTTTCCTTTCGTTTCTTCATTTTTATCACATTTCTTCCCAGTGCTTTATATGATTTATTGTATAATCCCAATGATTTTAATGACAGGGTTCCTACCCCCAGGATCACATCCAGTGACAAAGCCAAGGAAGGCTCTTGAAAAAACGTGCTCTACTGTGTTCTAGTGGGGTCACATTCTCTAGGCCAGTAGTTCTCAGACTTAAATGTGCATACGAATCAGCAGGAGGTCTTGTTAAAATGCAGATTCTGATTCTGTAGACTTGGGTTGGGACCCTTGAACTCTGCATTCCTAATACAGTAGAGGGGCTCATGTTCTTGTGCATAGATCACGCTTCGACGGGCAATGTTCTAGGTAGAATTGGAGCTCAGTGGAAAGGCAGATCCCTGAGAGCTTGACCAAAGATTCCTGTGTGGGAGTAGGTGTGGACCCCATCACTGGAGGTCAGAAAGGTCCTTAAGTCCATGATGGCTCTGCTTTAAAGGCAGGAAAACCTGGGGAAGACCTTAGTTTCTGGAGGAAAATGGGCAGCTTAGCGTATAGCAGCAGCGTATATACGATGGGCTGGGAGCTCTCCCTGGTGCTGCTTAAGACTTCCCCCAAGTCTGCTTTCCTCACAGGAGCATCTCCCAAACTTCTGCTCTTTTGTCTAAAATGTCAGTCTAAATCCTTACTTGTAATTGTGCCCTACTTTGCCGTTGCTGCCTAGCTATACGTTGTATTTATTGCTGGCCTGTACCTGGAGTCCTTGGTCCTTCTTGGGAAAAAGTATTGAGGTTTTAAAGCTCTTATCCTTGGGGACAGATTAAACCCTTAAACCTCTGTCTGTCTGTCTGTCTGTCTGTCTGTCTATCTATCTATCTATCTATCTATCTATCTATCTATCTATCTATCTGTCACCTATTTATATCCATTTTAATTTGATATTTTTGACCAGGAAAGGAAAAAAAAGTTCATATGGTCATATCTTTTAAACAAAATAAGGTACGTAACAGGTATTCATTGTATTTTTTTAAATTGAGGTGAAATTTCACATAACATAAAATTAACCATTTTAAAGTATTTTTAAGTGGGCCGTGCACAGTGGCTCATGTCTGTAATCCTAGCACTTTGGGAGGCCAAGGCAGGAGGATTGCTTGAATCCAGGAGTTCAAGACTAGCCTGGCCAACATAGTGTACCCTGTCTCTACACAAAATAAAAAGAATTAGCCAGGCATGGTGACACATGCTTGTAGTACCAGCTTGTAGTATCCCTGAGATTGGGGTATCACTTGAGCCCAGGAGTTCGAGGCTGCAGTGAGCTATGATCAGGCCACTGCACCCCAGCCTGGGTGACAGAGTGAGACCTTGTCTCTAAAACAAATTTAAAATAAAACAAAGTGTTCAATTCAGTGGTGTTTTGTATGTTCACACCTCTATCTAGTTTCTTTCTTTTTATTTTATTTTATTTTTTTGAGATGGAGTCTTGCTCTGTCGCCCAGGCTGGAGTGCAGTGGTGTGATCTCAGCTCACTGCAACCTCCACCTCCTGGGTTCATGCCATTCTCCTGCCTCAGCCTCCCAAGTAGCTGGGACTACAGGTGGGACTACAGGTGCCTGCCACCACGCCTGGCTAATTTTTTGGATTTTTAGTAGAGATGGGGTTTCACCGTGTTAGCCAGGATGGTCTCAATCTCCTGACCTCGTGATCTGTCTGCCTCAGCCTCCCAAAGTGCTGGGAATACAGGCGTGAGCCACCATGCCCAGCCACCTCTATCTAGTTTCAAAGCATTTAAAGCATAGTTAAATGAAATCTGCATGAAAGTAAAGTTAAAGATTACTTGATTGGTTCATAAGAAATTTCTGTCATTTATTGAATTCACAAGTAAATTTAGCTCTTAAATGGTAAATTTATTAACTATATGAAGATTTTTCACTTTGCTTTTTTATTTGCCTATGGAGTAATGATAATAATGATAGTAACAGCTGGTATTTATGGAATGCTTACTACATGTGAGACACTTTGTATATATTTTCTTTTCCAGTCCTCACAACTATCTAATGAAATAGGTATTATTCTTTTTTTTTTTTTAATTTTTATTTTTTAAGACGGAGTCTCGCACTGTCGCCCAGGCTGGAGTGCAGTGGCACAATCTCAGCTCACTGAAAGCTCCACTTCCCGGGTTCACTCCATTCTACTGCCTCAGCCTCCCGAGTAGCTGGGACTACAGGCGCCCGCCACCATGCCCGGCTAATTTTTTGTATGTTTAGTAGAGACGGGATTTCACCGTGTTAGCCAGGATGGTCTTGATCTCCTGACCTCGTGATCCACCTGCCTCGGCCTTCCAAAATGCTGGGATTACAGGCGTGAGCCACTGTGCCTGGCCTGAAATAGGCATTGTTCTTTACTTTTGATAGAAAAGGACACTGCAGCTCAGAGATTTTAGTAAACTTTTCCCAAGGTCACAGAGTTATCACTCGGCTGAGCTGAGATTTAATCTAAGTCAATCTGACTCCAAGACTTGACCTCTAAATCACAGCACAGTAATGTCTCTTGTGGACACAGACTTATTATATGCGACAAAAGGGAATTATGGAGAAATGTAAACTCTTAGGAAGCAATAAAATGGATACACAGAAACTCAAGGTTAAATATTTGGAACGAGAAGCTAACAAAATACAGAAATTTTCATAGACCCATTCACAATTAAGGAGCTTTCATGCTGAAAGTTTTTCATATAATGTAAGAGATTCATATTTAATTGCTCACCTGTCAGGATTTTTAAACATGATTTATAACTATTACTGCCTCTCTCTTACATCACTGATTTCTCTTCCTTTACTGGATCATTCCTATCTAAAAGGAAACTTACGCTAACATTTTCCATTTTAAAAAAAACAAAACAACTTCTCTTGACCCCACATCGTTTCTTTCTAGCTACCTTCCCATTTGTCTGCTCCTTTCACTGCGGAACTTCTTGAAAGCATTGCCTGTGGTCACTACACTCTCATTCGCCTCCCATCTTTTCCTTAGCCCACTCCAGTAGAGATTCTGTCCCAACCATTGCACCCAAACTGCCTTCATTAAGGTCACCAGTGACCTCCTTGTTGCCACGTTCATCGCTCACTTTTTGGGCTATACCTTTTGGAACTTTTCAGCAGCCTTTGACCCAGCTGACCAGCGGGTTCATACCCTCCTTGAAACTCTTCTTTTGGCTTCTGTGTTACCACACTCTCCTGGTTTTCCTTCAACTATGAAGGCTCTTTCTTCTCAGTCTCCTTCCTTGGTTCTTGGTTCTTGATTTCTGGCATCTGGTTCTTCCTTCTCTGTCCCAGGGCTTCATTCTGAACCCCATACATTTCCCCATGTGCACATCTTCCCTAGATAATCTCATCCAGTCACAGGGCTTTATGTATCTCCTGTATACTAATGCTAATCAAAGGATAGCTTCTGCTCAAATTCTCCCCAAAACTTCAGACTCATAGCTCCACCTGCCATCTTGATGTTTTTTCCTAGAGGTTGGTAGGCATTACGTACTTGACAAGTGCAAAACTAAGCTCTCGATATCCACCACTGAACCTGCCCTTCCCGCAGAGTTCTCCATTTCATAAATGGCATCATCATTTACCTATTTGCTTAGGTTATAGAAGAAAAACCAGACAAAATTCCTGATTTTTCTTTCCTCTTTTCCTGCATCACAAGTTCGCTGAACTCTACCTCTGTATTCTAGCCAAAGTCAGTCCACAGTGTCTGTCTCTATTTCCTCTGCAGTCATTGTAATCCAAGCCACCCTCATACCTCACTACTACAATAGCCTTAAAACTGGTTTCTGTACTTTCTCTTTCTTCCCTTATGCCTTCGTAATTCATTCTCAAAACAGCCACCAGAGTAAATCAGATCAGTTACTCCTGTGCTTAAACCATTCCACGGCTTATATCAAATACAACCAAAACTATTTACTGCAGCTTTCAAACTTCAACATACATTGTCCTCTGGTACTCCTCTTTTTCCCTCTTCTATTTAATTTTAATTTTAGTTTTATTGTATAGAGATGGGGTCTTGCTTTGTTGACCAGGCTGTTCTCAAACTCCTGGTCTAAAAAGATCCTCCTGCCTCAACCTCCCAAAGTGTTGGGATAATTTTTCCCCTTAGAATGTAAGCTCCATGAGGGCATAGACCACACAATGACTACTGTGTCCCTGTGCCTAAAATAATGCCTGATACAGTCTAGGTGCTTGATGGATGAAGAAATTGAGGCTCAAACAAATAAAATGACTTACCCCAAATCATCCACTTGGTGAGAGATGAAGCCAGAATTTGAACGCAAGTCTTTGATTCTTGTAGTCCTTCTTTTTCATTGCAATTCATGTAATATGTGTTCAGCAGATAATTATTTTAATTATCTGAGTTATGGAAAAAGGCCCCTGACCTTTTGTTATTCATAAGCCTTATCTAAAAATTGCTAAAATAGTTTTTTCTTTTTATTGCTTTATGAAGTATTATTACTACTACGCACGCAGAAAAATCATACTTTAAATGAATACTCTATCTGGAAAATATTTTTGTATTGGTAAAATAGGCTTTGCCTTGGCTATTCTTTTATTTGTTTGTTTGTTTGTTTTTGAGACAGGATCTCACTCTGTTGCTCATACTGGAGTACAGTGGCATGATCTTAGCTCACTGCAGCTTCAACCTCCCAGGCTTAAGTGAGCCTCCTGCCTCAGCCTCCCGAGTAGGTGGGACTACAGGCCCGCATCACTATGACTGGATAATTATTTTATTTTATAGAGATGGGGGGTCTCGCTATGCTGCCCAGGCTGGTCTTGAACTCCTGGCCTCAGGCCATCCTCCTGTCTTGGCCTCCTTTTGGGTTTACAGGCATGAGCCACTGCACCCAGCTGCCTAGTCTATTTTTAATGGGCTCAAACTGAACGTAAAAATCATCTTCTGATTTTGTTTGGTCAGAACTTATTAAAATATATTTGGAACAATTTGCTATGCGGTCAATGAGTTTATGTTCTTTTGAACAAAATTAGTTTTTAAATTAATGTCTTAAGTCCTCTAAAAAAGGCTTTATAATGCCATTTTAAAATGGAAGAATTTTGGTTTGCTAACCACACTTTTTGAATGTCTCCAAAACAGAAATGCAGAAATTATGTCCTGGGAATAAAGGCAGTAAGACTCTTAAATAAATAACCAGAGGAATTTCAAAATAATAGGTACACATACTTTTAAAATATTCTATAATTTATTTCTCCTAACTCTGGATTAAAAAAAAAAAATTGGCTCTAAGAAATACATGTATTGGCCAGGTGTGGTGGCTCATGCCTGTAATCCTAGCACTTTGGGAGACAGAGGTGGGCGTATCACCTGAGGTTGGGAGTTCGAGACCAGCCTGACCAACATGAAGAAACCCCGTCTCTACTTCTCTACTAAAAATACAAAATTAGCCGGGGGTGGTGGCGCCTATAATCCCAGCTACTGGGAGGCTGAGGCAGGAGAATCGTTTGAACCCAGGAGGCAGAGGTTGCAGTGAACCGAGATTGCACCACTGCACTCCAGCCTGGGCAACAAGAGTGAAACTCCATCTCAAAAAAACCCAAACAAACAAAGATATACATGTACTTAGTTTATAAAATCAAAATGCTTATACTGATGTTTCTTCATCTTTCATTGTTAGACATTATCTAGTCATTTCCTACTAAGGAAGGTGAGGATTTAGGTCTCCAATATGCCTCAACATACCTCTGCCACATACACTTCCCCCCTAAGCTTCTCAATAGAGTGACATAGCAATCTTTCATTAAACCAACACTCAGTAACATATTTACATTATGACTATTGTTCACAGCTGAGTCAAGTATGATAGAACACATTTCTTTTAACTCTTAGCATTAAGCATTGCCTTTTTTAGGCTATTAGTTTTTTATGCACATACCACTAGGTCATCTATAAGCTTTCTGACAGAACTATAATTCCTCTCACTAAGATCAAACATATCAGACAATCTGTTTCTGTTTCTTTCTCCCATTTGCCTGGGAGTGACCTCCCTATAGTGCTCTACTTCTTGGTTTTATTTTATTTTATTTTATTTTGGGGGGGACCGAGTCTCACTCTGTCACCCAGGCTGGAGAGCAGTGGCATGATCTCGGCTCACTGCAGCCTCCACCTCCTGGGTTCAAGCGATTCTCCTGCTTCAGCCTCCTGAGCAGCTGGGATTACAGGTGCGTGCCACCAAGCCCAGCTAATGTTTGGATTTTTAGTAGAGACAGGGTTTCCCCATGTTGACCAGACTGGTCTTAAACTCCTGACCTCAAGTGATTTGCTTGTCTCAGCCTCCCAAAGTGCTGGGATTACAGGCATGAGCCACCATGCCTGGCCTCTTTTAGCTGTTTTTAAATGTGCAATTAAATGATTATTGACTTGTTGATAGCAAAAGTTATCCTATTGTGCTATCAAATACTAGATCTTATTTATTCTGTTTTTTTTTATACTCATTAACCATCCACACTGCCCCCCTAGGCCCCACTCTCCTTCCCAGTGTCTGGTAACTGCCATTCTACCCTCTATCTCCATGAGTTCAGTTGTTTTAATTTTTAGCTCCCCAAAATGAATGAGAATATGCAAAGTTTGTCTTTCTGTGCCTGTTTTATTTTACTTAACATAATGACCTCCAGTTCCATCCATGTTGTTGTAAATGACAGGATCTCATTCTTTTTTATGGCTAAATAGTATTCCATTGCGTATAGGTACCATATTTTCTTTATCCATTCATCTGTTGACGTACACTTAGGTTGCTTCCAAATTTTTGTTATTGTGAATAGTGCTGTGATAAACATAAGAGTGCAGATATCTCTTCAATGTACTGATTTCCTTTCTTTTGGGTATATATCTGGCAGTGAAATTGCTGGGTCATATGATAGCTCTGTTTTTAGTTTTTTGAAGAACTTCCAAACTGTTCTCCACAGTGGCTGTGCTAATTTACATTTCTACCAACAGTGTATGAGGATTCCCTCTTCTCCACATCTTTGCCAGCATTTGTTATTGCCTATTTTTTTGGATAAAAGCCATTTTAACTGAGGTGAGATGATGCCTCACTGTAGTTTTGATTTGCGTTTCTCTGATGACCAATGATGTTGAGCACCTTTTCATATACCTGTTTGCCATTTCTATGTCTTCTTTTAAGAAATGTCTATTCAGATCTTTTGGCCATTTTAAATTGGATTATTAGATACTTTTCCTATAGAGTTGGTTGCATTTCTTATCTATTGTGATTATTAATTCCTTGTCAGATGAGTGCTCTACTTAATCCAGTCTGCAGTGATTGCTCTCCATCAGACCTGCTGGGCATCACTCTTGGGGCTTTTCTTAGTCCTCAGAATTCTCTTTGCTATTATTATTATTATTATTATTATTATTATTATTGTGTGTGACAGAGTCTTACTATGTTGCCCAGGCTGGTCTCGAATTCCTGGGCTCAAGTGCTCCTCTGGCCTCAGCCTCCCCAGTAGCTGGGATTATACGCACCTGCCATGGTTCATTTGATATTACCTTGGGGTGCATCTTCTACTGCCTAGATCCATGTCTACTCCTTATTTATTTATTTATTGAGATAGAGTCTCACTCTGTCACCCAGGGTGGAATGCAGTAGTACAATCGCGGCTCACTGCAACTTCTGCCTCCCAAGTTCAAGCTATTCTCATGCCTCAACCTCCCAAGTAGCTGGAATTAGAGGTGCAGGCCACCATGCCCAGCTAATTTTTGTATTTTTAGTAGAGATGGGGTTTTGCCATGTTGGCCAGGCTGATCTCGAACTCCTGAGCCCAAGTGATCTGCCTGCCTCTGCCTCTCAAAGTGCTGAGATTACAGGCGTGAGCCACCACACCCCTCCCATCTACTTCTTTTTATTCTACTTTCTCATACCTAGAAAATATTTCTCAGTGGATTCCTGAGAAAGGGTGCATATGAGGTACATTGTTGTGAACTGAAATACATGAAAATATTTTATTCTGCTCTCAATCTTGATGGATAGTTTAGCTAGGTGTAGAATTCTGGAATAGAAATAAGTTTCTCTCAGGATTTTAAAGGTATTGTTCTTTCTTCAACTGCTAATATTGGGAAGACTGATGTTATTCGGATTCCTAATTCTTTGAATGTGATATTTACTGTCTGGAAAATTTTGGATTTTGTTTTTATCTTTGTGTTCTGAAATTTCAAAGTCAGTTGTCTTGGTATGAATCTTTTTTTATTTACTCTGACAGGTTTCTGGTAGTTCTGTTCAATCTAGATGCTCATGTCCTTCCATTGTAAGAAATTTTCTTCTACAACTTGTGCAACTTTAGGAATTTTACTCTGAGCACCCTTATTGGTCATCCTGTCCTTCTGTACTGCCTATAAAAAATACCTGTGTTGAAGATTTTTTAAAGCTTTACTTAGAATTGTTCCTCTCTAAACTTAATAAAAGGAAAGCCGATTATCTCCTGTGGAAATGTTCCTACGTATACCATTATTATCTCCCCTTAGGAAAACGGTTGACTCTTGCTTGGAAAACGAGTCAAATTGATTATGTTAAAGTTAGTATTAGGTATATTTGGGCCTTAAACTTACAATGAATTAGCAATAACTTTGCATATATCACTGGGACTTATTTTAAAAATGTTTTGACTTTTAAGAACTACAATTAGAAAATTTTATCTCCATGTGTAAAATAAAATAGTTGAATCAGTATCAATTAGACTTTCATTTTTCTCTCTGGATTTGGGATAAAATAAGCCAGGGAAATTTAAGCCCTAATTTCTGATGTAAGAGATGTAGGCAGAAGTCCTAGTTAGGAATAGGTGCACTCCTGATGCTGAGAACAGGGCAGGCAGGTGGAGAAGAGTCTTAGAGGGTTGAGTCCAGGCCAGGTAGTAGGACTAGGGAGGTGCCAGTTTTCTTTGTTCTGGGGATGCTTTGTAATTTGACTTTACCATTCATGAGAATAAACCAAAACAATAAAAAAGAAAAATAAACTAAACAGCTGAAAGCAAGGGCCAGATAATTGTCTGGTAGTGGTGATCATGGACTCCTCAGCCATTGCCCGCCACATTTATCCTCAGAGATTTTCACTGGGAGAAAGAATGATTTCAACCAGCAGGGGGATGGGGATGATAGGACAGTGATGTGACTTCCACCCTTCCTGTGGCACCAAATACACAGACCTATTTCCCTTTTTTTTTTTTTTTTTTGAGATGGAGTCTCGCTCTGTCACCCAGGCTGGAGTGCAGTGGTGCAATCTCAGCTCACTGCAACCTCCACCTCCCAGGTTCAAGCAATTCTCCTGCCTCAGCCTCCTGAGCAGCTGGGATTACAGGCGTGTGCCACCATGCCTGGCTAGTTTTTTGTATTTTTAGTAGAGACAGGGTTTCACCGTGTTAGCCAGGCTGGTCTTGAGCTCCTGACCTCAGATGATCCACCCACCTTGGCCTCCCAAAGTGCTGGGATTACAGGTGTGAGCCCTATTCCCCTTTTTAAGGGCTTCATTTGGTACCTAATTTGGTTCAGTCATGTCAGTGGGGCAGGAAGGATTCAGATAAATACAAGGCAGAAACCATACTGTGACAACATCACTCATTGCTTTAGAAGAAGAGAGACCTTGGAATTTGTATTAGGTACACCCCAAAATGATGCAGGAGATTAGGAGCTGCACGTACATTTGACTATGACATTGAAAACTACGTGTTACGAAAACAGATGGTTTTGGAGTGTGGCTGGGACCAGAAGGATTCTTAGAATTGCTCTTTTAAGGATTCTTAGAATTGCAAGACTCTAAGGATTCTTAGAATTGCAAGCAATAGCAGTAATATTGTGTGGAATGAGTTAACCAGATTAATTAACAAACTCCGTCTCCCTGTGTAGGACATAATAGTTGAACCAATATTAATTAAATCTTTACTCTTCTGACTGCTTCTTGGGAGACATTAGTAAAGAAATGTGTATGTTAAACATAATGAATAATATAAATAATAACTAAGATGTTATTCTAAGCTCTTTATATGAATTGGTGCCTTTGATCTCCATTTGAACCTGATGAAGTAGGCACTATATTATCTTCATTTTACAGGTGAAGGTACTACTTAATCCAGTCTGCAGTGACTGCTCTCCATCAGACCTGCTGGACATCACTCTTTCACTCTTGGGGCTTTCTTTTGTCATAGTCCTAACAATTCCCTTTGCTATTATCTTTTTTTTTTTTTTGAAACGGAGTCTCGCTCTGTCACCCAGGCTGGAGTGCAGTGGCGCAATCTCGGTTCACTGCAACCTCTGCCTCCTGGGTTCAAGCAATTCTCCTGCCTCAGCCTCCTGAGTAGCTGGGATTACAGGCATGTGCCACCACACCCAGCTAATTTTTGTATTTTTAGTAGAGTTGGGGTTTCACCATGTTGGTCAGGCTGGTCTCAAACTCCTGACCTCATGATCCGCCTGCCTTGGCCTCCCAAAGTGCTGGGATTACAGGCGTGAGCCACTGTACCCAGGCTTTTTTTTTTTTTTTTTTTTTTTGAGACAGAGTCTTACTATGTTGTCCAGGCTGTTCTCAAATTCCTGGGCTAAGTGATCCTCTGGCCTCAATCTCCGCAGTAGCTGGGATTATGGGCACCTGCCATGGTTCCTTTGATATTACCTTGGGGTACATCTTCCCCAAGGAAAGTCAAAGAGAGCTTAAATAACTTGCCCAAGCACATACAGATAGTTTCCAGCAACTTTAAAGCACGAAACCCCTAAAGGGAAGAAAGAAAATGTCAATTTTATTATTTTTGTTTCCCAGGGGAAGAAAAAGCTATTTCCTGAGTCTGCAGTGATGAAAACCTGCTACGTGACTATGTGGGGCTCCAGTGCCTGGTAGAGAATCCTGCAACCCATTCACATTGCCTTGGGAAACCTGTGTGTGTGCATGAAAATGACTTAAGTGTATTCAAATATGGGAGGGAAAACAAAGATGATTATACCTATTTATCTCTTTAAAAACAACTGCATAATATTAATTTATCTTACTTCGTTATTTTTCTTTAATTTTATTTTACTTTAAGTACAGGCTATGTATTGTCTATTAATTACAATTTTTAAACACTACATCACTCTATGTGCCTTTACCTGGCAAGCATGTACTCATAAAGCACTTGTTTCAGTTTAATTAATTAAGAAGATGCTCAAATCCCAAAACATGTTTGGCTCTGTATATTTTAAACTAACAATTATTTGATTGGATTTATCTCGGTAAGTACACAATCTTCACTACTTTGCTAGTGCAGACCTTGGATAAAGGTGTAAGAAATCAGAGATGATGTTAAAATTAATTTGCTCTCTCAAAATGATTTTTTATAAGTTACTATTCACATTCTTTGATATGTGTTGTCCTTGGGGAAGACAGGGGAATGAAAAGAACATTAATTTAGTTCTCGCTGTGCCGTACACTTTACCTACTGAAGTTTGTAAGGCATTTTTCCTCCTCAGTCTCATTTGGTTTTTATGCGGCAATTTTGCACCTGGTACATATGAGGCACAGCTGTGACATCAGAGGGGCCCAAGTTCAAATTCTAGCTCTAGAACTTAATAGCTTTGGGACCTTGGACAAGTTACATAATACCTCTAAGCCTAAGTTTATTCATAAGCTGTTGCAAAAAAGAAATAAAATACTATAAGTAAGCATTTAGCACAAGGCCTGACAAACATTGGCTATGAGTGCAACAGGGCCAGGGCTGAGGGGAGGTGAGTGAGGCAAAATTTAAGGTGCAACATTTAAGGCAAACTGAACGATCAAGATAAATAGTATTTTAATGCAATATTTAAAAAATCAGGCTGGGCACGATGGCTCACGCCTGTGATCCCAGCGCTTTGGGAGGCCGAGGCGGGCGGATCACGAGGTCAGGAGATCGAGACCATTCTTGCTAATACGGTGAAACCCCGTCTCTACTAAAAAAAAAAAAAAAAAAAAAAAAAAAAAAAAAAAAAAAAAAATTAGCTGGGCATGGTGGTGGGTGCCTGTAGTCCCAGCTACCTGGGAGGCTGAGGCAGGAGAATGGCGTGAACCCAGGAAGTGGAATTTGCAGTGAGCCAAGATCGCGCCACTGTGCTGCAGCCTGGGCACAGAGCGAGACTCCGTCTCAAAGAAAAAAAAAAAATCAAAATTGGGCTGGGTGCAGTGACTCACGCCTGTAATCCCAGCACTTTGGGAAGCTGAGGCGGATGGATCATGAGGTCAGGCATTCAAGACCAGCCTGACCAACATGGTAAAACCCTGACTCTACTAAAACATACAAAAATTAGCCAGGCGTGGTGGCATGCACCTGTAATCCCAGCTACTCAGGAGGCTGAGGAAGGAGAATTTCTTGAACCCCAGGAGGTGGAGGTTGCAGTGAGCCAAGATCACACCATTGCACTCCAGCCTGAGCGACAAGAGCAAAACTCCAACTCAAAAAAATATATATATATAAATTGATGCAAAACATCCATGATTAATAAAAAATGAAAATTTTCAATAAGGACAGAGTCAATATTCCTAATTTTCTTTGCCTGGCTTCAATATGACTTGCTATAGCACTGTATACCACAACCTCATGTGATGGGTATTGTCATTTATTTTTTGTTGTTGAACAGAAGTTCAAGTTGTCTTTTATTTCTACCTATGAGAATAACTGTCCGATAATGTACTACTTGACAAAGAAGCCAAACAAGAGTATCAGCTTATGTGAGGTTTCATTGTCTAAACTGTGGCGTCATGACTGGCTAATATAAAGTAGGCCATGAATGTTTGCTGAACTACATTGAACCGAGCCAAAGTGGTATCAAACTTCAGAACAGCCTGAAGACTATATATGTGTGTGTGTGTGTGTGTGTGTGTGTATATATATACATATATATATGTCTATTTCCTGAGAATTGTTGGAAAGAAGAATTGTTTCAAAATCAATATGTAATAGAATTTTCCATAATGCTTTTCTTGCCTCTGAACTGGGTTTTGGATAAATCAGTTTTATTATGAGGCTATTTTAGAATTTCTGGCCACAAACTCTTTGTAGAAAGACTTTATTTCAGATTTCACTCTTGAAAGCGTTATGTTGAGGGCTCACTTGTATGCCATATAAATACACCCTGAGGCTGAACTTGCCCTGTTATGTACAACTGCAATTATCTAAGTTAAGACGTAAACATTACTAAAAGGATCTCAGTATTTTGTGCTTTTTCTGCTGGTTGTACTTTAGTCATAACTACTTCAAAAAAATTATTGCGAGATGGATTAGCCACCAATGAATTCATAAGCAAAACATAATATTTGAGAGAATGAGCCTACACATGAAGAAAAATTATTAGCAAAAACAACAAAGCCAATTGTAGTTTATTCAAAACATATGAAAAATCTATAATTTCTATAAATAAAAGAGGAAAAAAGGAATTTTCTTAATTCTATATTACTATTAGCAACAAAGAAACCAACAAAGAACAGCCATAGAGAATAACGTATTGTGTTAATTGGTTATTAACCCAAGCTTTTAGTTGGTTATTCACAGGATAAAGTCCCAAGGTCTGAACCCCACCTTTGTGGGGTTCACACTGTTCATTCTCAATAATAGAGTGCCAAAGAATTGGACCACAAGGAATAGTCATATGTGGGGACCAGGAGGAGGAAGAAAGTTCCCACAGGGAGCAATGAGGAAGACCCAGAGATGTAAGGGTGAGGACAGTGTCAGAGAAGACACAGATGAGAAGACTCAAGGGCAGAAAGTTTCCAGGGGACAAGTCCTGCAGAAAGCCAAGAAAATTTAGTGAATAGAAAGTCACTGGTGACCCTCAGGAGTGTTTTTTAGTTATCAGATTGCTGTGGGTTAAGAAAAGACTGGATGCTGTAGAAACGCAATGGATCTCTACAAACCACGGTTGAGAATTGCTGAGGACAAAACAAAGTGCTAACTCTTTATCCGTCTGAAACTCACCACAGCCTTGGCCCAACTGCTTTCCAGCCTTCTTATAAACACCACGTTGACCTACACAAGCCCTTGACCTCTACCTACCTAGAGGAGCCTACTTACTATCCTTATAGATGTGGTGTGTATCTCATCTTCATGACTAGTGGCAGTTCAGAGACACAAGTAGAACCAGAGCCCAGCGTGGAATAAATCACTTAAACAATTCCAGCCGGGTGTGGTGGCTTATGCCTGTAATCGCAGCACTTTGGGAGGCTGAGGCAGGTGGATCACGAGGTTAAGAGACGGAGACCGTCCTGGCCAACATGACAAGACCCCATCTCTACTAAAAATACAAAAATTAGCTGGGCGTGGTGGCGCACGTCTGTAGTCCCAGCTGCTCGGGAGGCTGAGGCGGGAGAATTGCTTGAACCCGGGAGGCAGAGGTTGCAGTGAGCCGAGATCACGCCACTGCACTCCAGCCTGGCGACAGAGCCAGACTCCGTCTCAAACAAACAAGCAAACAAACAAAACAAAAAAATTCCCACAGTGGACTGGGTGCAGTGGTTCACACCTGTAATCCCAGCACCTGGGGATGCCGAGGTGGGCGGATCACCTGAGGTCAGGAGTTCGAGACCAGCCTGGCCAACATGGCAAAATTCCCTCTCTACTAAAAATAAAAAAGTTAGCTGGGCATGGTGGCACATGTCTGTAGTCCCAGCTACTCGGGAGGCTGAGACAGGAGAATCACCTGAACCCAGGAGGCAGAGATTGCAGTGAGCCGAGACCAAGAGCCACGGCATTCCAGCCTGGGTGACAGAGTGAGACTGTCTCAAAAGAAAGAAGAAAAACCAGTTTCCATGGTGTCTAGCATAATATACTGAACAAATAATTTGTATTTAAATGACTGCTTTGTAAATAGTATTACAGCCATCAAGTATATAGAATTGTTCTCTTTGATAATTTTTTTGGTAATCTTTGCAGCATAAAATAATTTGTAATAAATCATGGCTTTTTAATTGAAGTAATGCAAGAAAATCTCCATCTCCTGTAATGAGTTACAATCAAAGCGATTCTGGAAAAAATGGATATTTCATTGCAATTAGCCTACAGAAATAGGGAAAGAGTTGGAAAGAAAGTAGTGTAGGCTTAATCATTGTGCATTAGATTTTGTCCCCTTGGAATTCAAAACAAATCACTTCAGAAAAAAGATAGATAAGAAGTGGGAAGTCATGGGCCTAATTCAAGACCACTTTGAAAGCCCGGTTCTTATTGAGAAATTCATGTTTTGAAATAATTATTAATATAATTATTTGTCTTATTTGCTAATTGTTATGATTTTTAAAAAGGAAATGAAAGTCAGCCTAAATAGAAGGTGCCTACATATGGCAAGAGCCCCTCACCTTCCAGCTCCTCTCCTTCCCTACCTTTGAGAGTGAGGGAGTCTTGCAGCAAATGAAAAATCAAAGTTCGGTTTCGATGGCCAGAAGTAAGAAGGCACTTCCTCTGTTTTATAGGTGCTCCATTCTGAGGAATATTAGGATCTACTACCCCTCTACTAGGAAGCCAGGAATGGGTGCCTTGAGGCTCTGGCACCTCAAGTAGTAGAGGGAGTAGGGTCAGTATTGGGGTGGGCCGGGAAAGAGTAGAGTAATAAGAAGAGGAGGAAACAAGACAGAGGGGACGTCATGTGTCCATCTGACATGCTCTCCATATGCACTGAAAGGCACCCCGATGGAGACAGGCAAGAAATATTTTGAACCTTTTTCTAGACTCTTGGTGATGGACTCTAGGTTTGAATGGGTACTTTCTGCTAACACATGCACACCTTTCCAGATGTTGTGGCAAGTTACAGCCAGAAGGTCACTGGGAAGCTGAGTGACAGTGTGATCACCATGACATAGGATCCAATTCAACATGTATTTACCTAGTACATGCCATGCACCAGGCAGTGGGAATCTAACCGAGAAAGGAAAGAATAATCATTGAGCTTTTGCAGCACTAAAGAGATGCTGTTAGATCAGATCTACACATCAGAAGACTCACGGCCATTACTCTCCTGGTCACAACGGCAGTGTTACATGTGTCTGTGATTATTTGATGAATGCTCGTCAGGCTCTAAGCTCTGTGGGATCAGAAAGGGATGTGTCTCTTTTTCATCTTCACCACTGTGTCTCAGGGCTAAGCATAGTTTCTAGCACTTGGCAGCCATCCAATAGATACTGTTGGCTGAATGAATGTTACAGATGCATTAGCGCTTTGTGGAGGGTATTAGCCCGTTTTACTGGTGAGGAAACAGTTGCAGAATACCCAAGATCACACACAAATAACAGTCCTTAATACTAACAGCCCCTAAATAATAATCCTGCCGGAGAGAGGATTCCAAAACCGCTCAGCCCAATCCACAGTTCGGGCTCTTCTACCACGTCGGGCTCCTTCCCCTGGGTTGGAAGTGCTCAGGCTGGGGGCGGGGAGACAGACAGGAGCCCCAGTGCTGGGTAAGTACCAGTGTCTGCGAAGGAAGCACGAACCAGATGAGGCAAAGGTCGTGTCCCCCCCAACTCCGCTGAAATGCCGCCCACCGAGAGGAAGCACAATTATGAGTGAATGGGCTTGTGCGTCCTGATGAGAATCCAAAATCTAGAGGAAGGTGGAAAGAGCCAGGACGCGCTGGGAGCGGATGAAGCTGATGGGAGAAGAAAGGGCTAGGAAGAGAAGGGGTGTTCGCGTTCTTCTTCGCGTCGTGTCTGCTGCGATGACACACGATCCTGGGTCCCAACTGCAGGTGTCAAGGCGATTCAGTAAATGACACTCGGCAGCCCCGGAGGGTTCGTTCACCTGCACAGGTGGGGCGTCACCGTGGCCTAATCAAATAACTTCTCCCCAATTTGAGGTGGGGAGGGGGAGAGAACTATTTTTGTGGGAAAGCAGTTTAGTAAATAAGGTCTATTGGGGCTCTGGAGAGAATTGCAATGCCACCACCATGGCTATGATCTCCATCAGGCACCATTTCAACACCTCTCCAAATCAGCCATCCCTACAACAGGATTTATTTTCCAATGAGCGAAATCCCCGCCCGCCAACTCCAAGGCGCTTGGATGCGAGCTCTGTGGGAAACAGCAGCGACGAGCAGAGGCTATTTTGAGTGTGGGAACGAGGAGGGAGGAGGGGCGGCGCCGCCAGGCTGGGCGCGGGTGCGCGGGGAAAGCCTCCAGCTCGGGCTGCCACGGCAACCGCGTCCAGGCAACGCGCCCGGAAGCGGCTCGGGCGGCGCGCGGCGGCTCGCGCCCCCCGGGAGCCGCGAACCC